>NC_133617.1:409982137-410018764 GCF_048593235.1 Sminthopsis crassicaudata | reverse complement strand
AGAGAGAGAACAGAGAGAGAGAGAGAGACAGACAGAGAGACAGAGAGAGAGAGAGAAGAGGAGAGAGAGAGAGAGAAGAGAGAAGAGAGAGAAAGAGAGAGAGAGACAGACAGACAGAGAGAGAGAGAGAGAGAGAGAGAGAGAAGAGAGAGAGAGAGAGAAGAGAGGAGAGAGAGAGAGAGAGAAGAGAGAGAGAGAGAGAGAGAGAGAGAGAGAGAGAGAGAGAAGAGAGAGAGAGAGAGAGAGAATAGAGGGATAGAAACATGGAGAGGGAGAAGGAGAGGAATAGACAATGAGAACACACAGAGGCAGAGCTAGAGACAGAGAGAGGGATTTGGGGGATCAATGAGGGAAAGATTAAAGGGCTATAGGAAGAGAAGGGAATAGAAGGATGGGAATAGGGGTTGCAGACAGAAGGAGAGGGAGAAGAAAAAAGAAATAGGGAAAAAATAAAGAAAAAGCAATAAAGAGAAGAAGGGAGGGAGAGGGAGAGACCACTTTTTTCTGGCTCTTGTCCTGGCAAATCCTCTTTCTCTTTCCCATATTAATCATGGACAGAAGGCCAAACCAGGAGCCTCTGATTGCTCATGTTCTTAGTAGAGACTAGGATCAAGACCTATTATCACACATGCCCATGGGATGATTGGTCCTATTACTAGATTATGGGGAGGGAATCCTTTGATTGTATCTATTACATATATAATAATTATAGAACAATAGATATCACAATGTGGTCTAGAATGTAATAGCTGCCAAATGAAAGTGAAATAAAGTATTCAGGAAAATTTCATAGATATTTGGGGTGGTCAAAATAGTAGATATGAGAGAGTTTGAGTGTAAATGGATCTTAAAGAATGGGTGGCATTGAAAGTGGAGAAGAGGAACCAGAAACAAAGAAACAGAAAGCATAAGGTTAAGTCAAAAATGAACATGTCTGAAGTGAAGGGTATGTGTAGAGAGCAAAGAGAGAAAAGACTAGAAAGGCAGATTGGGTAACATTGGGGATGGTCACGAATGTCAAATCAAAGAATTTGGATTTTGTCTATGGACAAAGAAAAGACATTGAAGGATTTTTTTTTTAAATATGGTAAACATAAAAGCAAATCTGTATTCAAGGAAATTCATCTGGTAGTAATCTAATATATACAGAACCTACATATAATATATTTTTACATTATATTGCTCTATATATGTATTTAATGTATTATATTACATTGCATTAAAACATTATAATATATTTAATATATTATATTGTAATCCTATACAATAATATATAGGATATAGTTGAAGTTGGAAGAGACCCAAAGCAGGAAGACTAGCAAATGGTAGCATTTCAGGCATAAGTGAAGAAAATGAATGCTTTTGGTTTCTAGAGTCTTCTCAGATCTGCCTTGCATAAGACATTCCATCCAAGGTTCTACTCTTTTTGGTAAAATACAGCATTAAGGGATATGGCAATGAAATCTGTGGAATACAATGCTAAAAGTGTAAATACCACTGAGAGATTTTTCTAAGAAAAAAAAGAAAGTTATATGGGTTGATGCACAGGCTTCATCCTAGTGAAATTGGGAAATGTATTACATTAAATTGGATATATCCAGCTGTAGGCTTGACAACTATCCCTCCCCCCATTATGCTAAGTTGTAAGCTCTCAACTTGTCAGGTCTTGCCCACTATCTTTCAAATATTCAGCCCTCAACCTTTGAGGTAGGATTAGCTGCAGTTTAATTTCCTGATAGCACCTAAATTAAGGTAAGAGTTCTAAATACTTTATTAATAATGCATGCAATAATTAATAGAAATTACTTTTCCAGCATGTATTATTAAAAAATGTGTCCCAACATGTCTTTTCTGCACTCCAATTTGCTTGCATTTTAAACAGGGTGTTCTTTCTACATCTCATTCTATACAGTATTGTTAATGTATCAAATAACTTTTACATTTGGGACTCAGTTTTCCGCTTTGGGTCTGAAAAAACTTCCCCAATCTGATTATTTGTTGAAGAAATGAATTTAGTTTTTCTTTGACAGAACTCTCCATCTAAGGACGGTGATGATGATGATAAGGATGCTTAAATTAATATCTCACTTTATAAATTGCAAAAATATTTTTTTCAGAAGCCAAAAGTTACATAGTGCACTGGAAAAAGTTTGGAATGAAATAACTCAATTTAAACCTCAGCTCTATTATTGATTAATCATGTGGCCTTGGCAATTAATCAAAAAACTAATATTTATTGAATACCTACTGTGTGCCATGGGCATACATGCTAGGCACCAGGGACATGAAGACAAAAATATCCCAATCTTTCTAGACCTCAAGAAAGAACTTACATTCTGCTAAAGAACACATGTTCTTTAAAGAATACCTATTTATATAGGTATGTATGAAAGAATACAAAATACAGAATATGTAAATAAATGAAAAGTACTTTTGGGAGATACATGAAAACCTAGAGTGAAATCAGAAAAGGTTTCATGTAAAAATGTAATATTTGAGTTAATTCTCAAGGAAGTGATTCTTAGAAGCGGAGATAAGAAGGGAATACACTCTAGGCATAGGGATAGTAATGGGAGATGGCATATTTTGAATGAGGAATAGCAAGAAGGCCAATTTGGCTGGTCCATAGTATACAAGCATGGAAATAATGTATAATGAGCAACTTGATCATGATGGAGCACTAGGAAGATTACTTAAGTAGCACTGTCAAGGATGAATTAAAGAGAGAATAGATTGGAGGCAAGAAGACCAGTCAAGAGGCTATTACAACAATCTAAAGAACAAGGCTCTAAACTAGGGTATTTGTAACAAGAATGGAAAAGAGGAATTGGTGTCAAGGATATCTTTGAATATATGGGATGCAGGGGCAGGGAAGATTCAAAGAGGATGATAATGTCATTAACAAAGACAAAGAAATAAGGAAGCTGGGTAGGTTTGGAAACGAAGGTAATTATTTGGGTTTACATATGCTGCGTTTAACGATGTTCAACCATCCATTGGAAATATTCTGCAGATACTTGGAAATGCGGGAGTAGAGGTTTGGGGACATAGTAAGAGCTTAGGGACATTATCTGGGGATCATCTATCTATCTTATCTATCTATCTATCTATCTATCTATCTATCTATCTATCTATCTATCCATCCCTCTTTCCCCCTCTCTCACTAATCTATGACAATCTATCTCCTATTGGAGGAAAGAAAAAGGAGTTATTTACTTAGGGAATAGATAAGGTCACTTCAACATGTTAAGATAGAGAAAACGGTTAGAATAAAACCATGAAGAAAACTCATGTTTAAACAATGGATGAAGGATGAGAAGCCAGTCAGAGATTGCAAAAGTACAGACAAAGAGGTGAGAGGAGAAAGTAGAAAATGGAGAGTCAAAGAAGAAAATGGAGAGGGGACACTTAAGAAAGAAAAGGTGGTCAAATGTGACCAGAAAAAAAACACAAAAAAAGTAAAAAAGTGTATGAATGGAAAACAAGTGATCATGCTTAGTGATGAAGACTTAGGGATCTGGGAGAAAGGTGTTTCAGAACAATGGTGGGTATAGAATATAAATTGCAAGGAGATTGGGAAGCAAGTGGTAGAGATAAAGTAGAGATAGGCAATATTGATTTATTTTCTAGAAATTTGACAGGAAAGATGAAGCGAGCTCGGACAAAGATTGGGGGACAGTTTTTTTTTTTCATAAAGCTTTTTTGTTTCTTTTAAAATGAGGCTAATTGATCATTTTGACAGAATGCAAGCTCCCTGAGAATAGGCCGTTTCATTTTTTTCCCTTTATATCTCCAGTGCTTAGCACAATCTCTGGGATATAGGAGGTACTTGATAAATGCTTGTTGTTTATTAATTGATCGTTAGACTACAGGGGAAAGAATCAGTAGGTAGGGACTACCTTAAATATATGAGAGAAGGGGAGTGTTTGGTAGAACTGAATTTTAGAGGAATCATACAGAATTTCAGAGTAGGAAGAAGTGTTAAGAAGTCAACTAGTTGTACCCACATCTGTATATGAATTCTCTCAATGGTATTTTTAGTGAGTAAATAACCATTTTGTCTTCTCTTGAAGACCATTAATGGAGAGAAACTGCACAATCTCTCTAGAATAGCCCATTTCATTTCTAAATAGCTTTACTTGTTGGGAGGACAATTCTGTGTTGTAGGTGCTATTTTTTAAAAATCTGTATTCTTTAGTAAGAAAACAGAGGGAAGAAAAGGTAATTGACTTTAATTAGAATTTAGGGCCACATAGCTAATTAGCACTAATTAGTACTGAGGTAGGATTGGAACTCAGATACTCCTAACTCTAAGTCCCAAGTATGATTCACTTCAATAAGCTTTCTGCTATGAACTTAAGCTTGTCTCTATGTGATTTCTATTTCTCTTAGTTCTTTATCTTGGATTCCACAAAGAACACAATTCTTCATATGCTTATAGACAACTATTATGTGCTCTCTCTCTACACTGCCACTGTTCCATTCCTTGAATAAGATGCACCGCAATCTCTCATCATACTGATTATTGTCCTTTGGATATTCTCCATTTTTTCATCTTGTTCATAGCCATCCTAAGATGTGGTGCCAAGAACTAGGCATAAGACCCTGCATGTAGTCTGACTAGAGAAGAACAGTAGAACTATTGATCTCTTATGAATATTATGATATTTTTTAGTCTAGTCTAAAACTAAATTTATACTATTTGGCTGATATTTTGCAGGCTGATCATATTGAGGTTGTTCACTAAAATCTCCAAATTTTCCTCAGATGAATTGCTGTCTGGCCACAGTTTTTTTTTCTATTTTGTATTAATAACTTAGATTTTTTTGAATGCAAATGTTCATTGACTTTGTCAAATTTCATCATGTTGTATTTAGTCCATTATTCTAGCCTGTTGTGATTTTTCAGTTTCTCATTATATTCACCATTCCTCCCAGCTTTGTCTCCATAGCGAATTTGACAAGCATGACATATATGCCTTTATCCAAGTCAAAGATAAAAATGTCAAATAGCACTACACCAAACACAGATCCTTGGGGAACTTCACTGGTGACCTTCCTTAATATTGATTTGTACTCCACTGGAACTATAATATTTTTGATATAGGTATTCTCTCCATTGGTATGGTCTAGCAACTCTGTGTTGTCATTGAGCTGGTAATGAGTACGCTTTCAATCTGGTCATTTAGCCAGTCAGGATCCCTTAACTGTACTATCATCTAGTCCATATGTCTATGTCTTATTCATAATAATTGCATTTTGTCAAACACTTGGTTCATATCTAAATAAGCCATATCTCTTGATCTTTTAATCTCACCAACTCTGTAGAAAAAGAGGAAATGAGCCTATTTTAGCATGGTCTATTTTTGATGAGGCTATGTTGTTTGTTGAGTCCATTGCTTTTCTGTTTAGATGTTCACAAACCCTATTTTTAGTAATATATCCTAAATTTTTGTGAGCAACTAGTGAAATTCACTGAACTTTCTCAGTTCATAGTCTTTATTCTCTTCATTTTTAAAAAAAGAAAAATTGAGACATATACCACTCTCCTGTCCAGTAGTAACTCCTCCATTCTCTTTGATAATTCAAGAACCACTAATAATTTCTCTGTAATTATTTCTACTCATTCTTCCAATCCCTTAAGGAAATATAATTCACTGTGTTCTGGTCATTTGAATTTATCATAATAAAGTAAATCTTCTTTCAATATCCTTATACTTAATGTTGAGTTTCAACTCCTGTTAACTATTTTTCTTGTGCTCTTTCAAGTCCAAAGTTTATTTTCCTTGGAAAAGAAAACAGAAGCAAATAAAGAGTTAACTAGTTTTGCCTTCTCTAAATACTCATTTTGATTTTCCCATCTTCTCTAAGGAACAGTTAGTTCTAAAAGTTCTCAGATCCTGCTATTTTCCCAATCTGACTAGAAAACTCTTTTGCTTATCTTTATGCAAGGTAATTCTGTTTTCTTATGTGAGTATTTTATTTTCTGAAATGGGCAGAAAATATCTTTACATGAGAAGCACAAAAAAGTACAACTTCAAGATCAAAATCAGTCATTTCTGAGAGCAAAGTGAATCCTCAGATGAAAGTCCTGGGAAAAAACAAGAATGGAAGCAGCTCCACAGAGGCAAAGATGCTGACATGGTGAAAATAGTTATAGTGCATTATTTATCGATTGCTAATTTACACGTGTCTTTTCCTTCTTCTCCTTTCTTCTCCTCTCTTTTTCCTCTCCCCCTCTACTTCCTCCTTCTCCTCTTCCTTCTCCTTCTTCTTCTCTTAATATATTTTTATTTTGTTAAACATTTCCAAATTACATGTAAATATTAGCATTCATTTTTGTATATAGAAGAAGAGGAAGAAGAAGAAAAGGAAAAAAGAAGAAAAAGAAGAAAAGATGTAGGATAATGAGGAAGAGGAGGAGGAGGAAGAAGAGGATATGTTGATTTGGAATTTCTTACACTAGGACACAGGTGAGTCACACTACACTTGAGGAGGTGCTGATTGATTTATGCTAGGAGAAATTGAAAATCTAGGGAATTAGAAGGTAGAAACTGACCTAAGAAATTTCTAATGGTAACCAGAAACCAATGGATTTGAAAAACTGACAGAAGTAGAGTAGTAGGACAGAGATATATGCTAAGCTTAGTTGACTATGTATAGACAGACTCTACTTGTGAGAAAAAGCAGAATTCCCTGCTGTTTGAAAAGCTGACTAGAGAAGGGCCACTTTTTTCTTTAGCGCTATGTACAGGTTGAGACATTACTGATAACCATGATAGTTATAATAAGATATTCTGGAAAACGAAGTCAAGCGGGCTTTAGGAAGTATTGCTAATAAGAAGGCTAATAGAGGAAAGTTGAATTATTTAATATAGTAAAGGATGATGCTATTAAATTGATGCACTTAATATCCTACAACATTTGGAAAACTCAATAATAGCCAGTGGACTGGGATAGATCAGTTTATATCCCAATCCTAAAGAAGAACAATGTCAAACATGTTCAA
The DNA here is from genome assembly GCF_048593235.1 of Sminthopsis crassicaudata. Taxonomy (NCBI): domain Eukaryota; kingdom Metazoa; phylum Chordata; class Mammalia; order Dasyuromorphia; family Dasyuridae; genus Sminthopsis; species Sminthopsis crassicaudata. The sequence goes on along the minus strand of NC_133617.1, from coordinate 410,011,756 downwards.
ATAATGCTCAGTTCACATGCCAGCAAGGTTATGCTTAAGATTCTGCAAATTAGGCTTCAGGACTATGTGAAATGAAAATTACCAGAAGAACATGGTAGTTTTCAAAGAGGCAAAGGAACTAAAGACCAAATTGCCAACACTTGCTCTATTATGAAACAAAGTAGTTCCAGGAAAAAAATGTTTTCTTCATTGAGTTCAGTAAAGCCTTTGACTGTGTAAATCACAACAAAATGTGGCAAATCCTCAAAAAGATGTATATACCAGATTATCTCCTATGGAATTTATATGCAACCCAAGAAGCAACAATTAGTGCTGACATGGAATAACTGATTGGTTTAATGTTGGGAAAGGAAGACAAGACTGTATTTATCACCTTATTTGTTTAACTTATACGCAGAATACATCATATGAAATGCCAGGCTGGATGAATCAAAAATAGGAATTAAAGTTGCTAGGAGAAAAATCAGCAGTCTCCACTATGTAGATGCTACTATTTTGATGGCAGAAGGAAGGGAAAAAAAATCACGAAGTCTCTTAATGATGGTGAAAGAGAAGATCGTAAAAACTAGCTTAAAACTTAACATTCAAAAACAAAACTATGTTAAACTGATCCCATCAGTCTCTGGTAAATAAAGGGAGAAAAATGCAAGCAGCGTCAGATTTCATATTCTTGGGCTCAGCTGTCACTGAAGATGATGATTGCATTGATGAAATTAAAATATATTTGCTCCTCAAAAGAAAAACTATGGAAAATCTGGACAGCACACTAAAAGGCAGAGACATAACCTTGCCAACAAAGGTCTGATTATTCATAATAATATATGCTATGTTTTTTTCCAGTGGCAAGGAACTATAAGATTTAGACTATGAAGAAATCTAAGTGCTACAGAATCACTGCTTTCAAATTGTGGTACTACAGAAAACTTTTCAAAGTTCATTGGACAACAAGAAGATCAAATCAATATTGAAAGAAATTAAGATTGTACTAGAAGATCAAATATTGAAATTTTAATACTTTAGCCATGATGATAAAACTCATTGGAAAAAAAACCTTGATGTTGGGAAAGATCAAAGGCAAAAGAGAAAAAGGATGAAGATGGCAGAAGATGAGATAGATAGTGTCATGGGATCAATGAACTTGAACTTAAACTACATGAGATAGTGGAGGATAGAAGGGTCTGATATGCTATGGTTCATAGGATCACAAAGACTTGGACATTACTAAACAACTGAACAACAATAACAAAACAGTTGGAGAGTGTGAAACTCCTCAGATGCTTGATTTTGCTATTCTTTACTGACCTCTATACCTTGAGGGGGCTCCTCAAATCCTGTAGGGAACGGATATGAATGACTTTGTAGAACCCAGACTCAAAGGAAGTTACTTTTCACTGAAAGAGTATGATGTTGTCTAGCCAAAGGAGAAAACCTGGGAAGTTCAACAGATCCTGAGCTTAAAGTTATTGTATAATAAAAGAAGCTAACATTACTTCAAAGGCTCTAACCAAAAACTGTCTTCATCTAGCAGAAGTGCAGAGAGACCCAAACAAGGAATGGTTTTTCCTAGCTTTTGACATGGAGTACTCTTTAAAAAGATTAAATAAATCAAGAATTATGAATTGTCCCAGATATAGGGTTTTTTTTAACATATGTATTTCAATGCTAGATTTTTGTCATTTTGTGTTCAAATTTCCCTTGTGGACATTATGCATGTTTCTGGGAGAGTGTCTATATTTAAAGATGGATTTATATTATGCTAGGATTATTGTTGACTTTCTGTTTGTAAATATTTCATAATTAAGAGTTAATGAGTAATCTTAATTGATTTACTCAAAGAAAAAATACTCTGAGAGGGGCTCAGGAATTATAGTTAGGAATAATAGATATATATATCCTCCTCCCCCACTTTCCTACACATGCCAAAATAACCTCCAGTCCTGAGCATGAGTTGAAGTGTCCTCCAAGGTCTTCTCCAAGGGTAAGCTAGAGTGACTTGCAAGAACTGATAGTTCAATTTTTAGTATAAGCATTTATATCCTGGAAATTGTCCAAGCACAATAAACAAGGCTTGATTTATTATCACTTAAGAAAATGATGGAGATAGTATTAGAAATGCAGATTAAATTTATGTTTGCTTTTGTGTATTTTTTTCTGGAGAGCCAATTGTTAAACATTTATCAGCATATCCATAGCCACTCCCATCTGGGAACCAGCTTACCCTAAAGGAGATATGCGAGGTCAGGGAGCTAGACCCCATATCAGAGAGATACAAAGGATTTTGGGGTTGACTGATATACCTTAACTTTCACTGCCAAACTCCATATTCTGAGTTCTAGTGCCTCTGTGTTCTTACAAGACAATTCTGCATTTTGGAATTTAACTTCAGTTTTCTGCCTCTGAGTTCATTTTGTTTAAAAATTTATTGCGCATATACATTGGTCTTTTTGGATAATTTCCCTTTTCCTTCCTCAGTGAAATAATTTCTTTTTGTGTACCCTTAATTTTTTCTTTCTTTCTTTCTTTCTTTCTTTCGTTGTTTTCTTTCTTTCTTTCTTTCTTTCTTTCTTTCTTTCTTTCTTTCTTTCTTTCTTTCTTTCTTTCTTTCTTTCTTTCTTTCTTTCTTTCTTTCTTTCTTTCTCTTTCTTTCTTTCTTTCTTTCTCTTTCTTTCTTTCTTTCTTTTTCTTTCTTTCTCTCTTTCTTTCTTTCTTTCTCTTTCTTTCTTTCTTTCTTTCTCTTTCTTTCTTTCTTTCTTTTTCTTTCTTTCTCTCTTTCTCTCTTTCTTTCTTTCTTTCTTTCTTTCTTTCTTTCTTTCTCTTTCTTTCTTTCTTTCTCTCTTTCTTTCTTTCTTTCTTTCTTTCTTTCTTTCTCTCTCTCTCTCTCTCTTTCTTTCTTTCTTTCTTTCTTTTTTTCTTTCTTTCTTTCTTTCTTTCTTTCTTTCTTTCTTTCTTTCTTTCTTTCTTTTTTTTTTTTTTTTTTTTTGCAAACTTTCCAACCCTCTCAGACTATTTTCCCTATAGGATAGCTATGGGATGGTTCACTGGTCTTTTCTCTGAGTCTTTTGAAATATACTCTCCCCAGTTCTAGGAAATGTCAGTCTATGCCCAGATTTTCTTTCCTTTATCTTAGAATATGGACTCTTAGATGTGTTGATTCTTTCAAGATTGACATGATTTCTACTTCAGTCAATTCTCCTGCTAACTGATCAGAATCCATAGTATGGAACTACATTAAAGCCAACCAGTACCTCTTTAGCTGTTCTGCTTTTGGCAGCTTTAGGTGATATCCGGATAAATGAAGTCCCCATCATTCTCATGTGCCAGGCAGATGATTATTTTCCTGCATTCCTCTTTTATCTCTCCCCTCTTCTTAGGTGGTCTGTGATTGCTGTTGTGTTGAATTTTACTCAAATGCTCTTCTCCTGTAGTTCTTTGATTTCTTCCCTTGAGTAAATGTTCTTAATATTCACTATTACTCCATCCCTTTTTACATATTTTATCTCTTTTGCATGAGATATTCCTTTCTGTAGCCATATTCCTGTGATGAGCATTTTATTCCTAGGTCTTTTGCACTTTAACAACTATAGTTCATTTGTCTATTACCTGGATGTTTTATAATTATACGTAACCATCAGAAGCCATTGACTCTGTTTCTGGAATTTGTTTTTTGTGAATTAATTACTGGTTACCTCTACTGCTATTTCCCTTTCCATGTTGTACTTTTACCAATAGATGTTGTATTAGTTTTCTCTTTCAATCAAAAGTCCTCATCATTAGATTTGTCATGTAATGTAAAATTTGTAATTTTGTATTTTGTATTTTTGTAAATTTGTATTTTGTAAATTTGTAATTTTTGTAATTTTGTAATGTAATGTAAAATTTCTAATTTTGGCATGTGTAGGAAAGTGGGGGAGGATATATATCTATTATTCCTAACTATAATTCCTGAGCCCCTCTCAGAGTATTTTTTCTTTGAGTAAATTTGTAAGGCAAATATATTTTTACAAAACCCTTAGATTCATTCTCTGCCCAAAAGCTCATAATTCCTAATGATCCAGTGATTCAAATCTTGTTTTTAGAAAGCCATGTTCCTAACAAGTTCTGCACCACCTATTTTTTTTTTTTTTTCAGGCTTTAAATTTCTTGCTCGGGACTTCATGATTTCTACCAATGCTTTCTGGGTTTCATCCAACAAATATCTATATTTCCCTATGTAGTTAGTGTTTTTGAGATTTGATATTACTTGCCATTTTTGGATAAACACTAAAAAGACAAATTGACTTTATTGCTGTCAGTTCAACAAACAACTGCTTCAGTATTTGATGGGAAAGAATCAACAATCATTACTGTTCATCTCTTTTTATTCTGACCTTTTAATATATAATCTTTCTCCTGTAACTTCTGAATCAATATCATTAGTCCTTAGAGGGTCATCAACTATTTATTTCTTAAATGGTCTGGTTCCCTTCTCCCTTCCTCTTCCTCAACAGCAATGGGAATATCTTTACACTTATTACTCTGTTCCCGGTATTTAAAAGACCCTAGGTCTAGAATTGTAAGGAATCTCCAAAACCATTTTGCTCAATTATCTTATTTTAAAGATGAGGAAACTAAAATAAGATTGAATGATTTACCTAATGTCCCATAGCTTGTGTCAGAGATGGGATTTTCAATGTTCCTTCTTCCCCCCTCCCTTTCCTCTTTTTCATATTCCTCCAACTTCCAATTTCTGAAAAGGTCAGAATTGCCTCCAGTCTCCCCCCCACACACACAACCTCATTTCGTTTTAACCTAAAGACCATCTTCCTTTTTCTTCAAGGGGCATTTGTTTTTTCTTTTATAACCTGGGAGGCATTCCTATAATCTTTTTCTTTCTATCTGAAGAGACTTAGCTCTGCTTTGTATATATACTGTAGCTGCTTGTTCATATTGGAAAGACAAAGATTAAACCGACTGGGCAGTGTTAGGAAAATTCTCACTGCCCTCCACACTGGCTGGAGACAGGAGAGGAAGGAACTAAGGATATAGCGATAGGGTTAGCTTTAGCATGGGGAGGGTTTCACCTTTTCTGAAAGAAGAGAGGAGGGGAATGAGAGGAGGGACACTGAAAAGATTCAAGGAAGGAAATAACATAAGCTGGCCTCAATACCCTCAGTAAAGCAGTTGGTACAATCACCTGCTTTGCATGAGAGACAAAATTATCAAGCGGTAAGATTCATCACAGAGCATTTGATGAAGATACGTTTGTGGTCACTATCTCTCACTCTCCTTTCAATGCCTGCAGTCTGTACCCCATGTATTTATGCTGCCCACAGTCCACACTAAGGAAAAGCCTCATACTGTGATGATCCTTCTGTGTCCTTATTCTCCCCACATGGATAGCTGCTCTTGCTAAGTGGAACACAGCAGTCCCAGGGTAGTTCTGCCATTGCTAGATGCTTATTACTTACACACTGTTCTTGCTGTTGGGGGTTCAGGAAGGAAAATTAACTCTCTTCCCCTAGGGTTTTGGCAAACAGCAATGATTTATATGTATAAATCACTGCTTTTTCTCCCACTTATTGGTCTTAGCAGGGAAAGCAAGGGAAGTATTGAGTTTAGTAGGGCAAAATGACTCAATAATTTCTTGGATCAGGTCTGTGATTTTGTGGTATTCCCAGCAGAAAAATTTCCCTAGACCAAACACAAATCATTACTTGCTCATTAGGGTCACATCCTCAGAGTCGGGACTTGAACTCAAATCTTTCCTAACTTTGAAGTTTGCTCTCTATTCATTATTATTTGCTGCCTCTCAAATTAAAATAACAATGGTGATTATGATGATAATAGTTCATATTTATATAGGGCTTTAGCATAGGGTCATGTAATTAGTTATGAAGAGGTTCTTAGGGGGCCATCCTATCTAATTCTCTCTTATTACAAATGTACAAATTGAGGTTCAGAGATTAGGTGACCTGCTCAGGGTCACACAGTTAATGTTTGAAATGGAATTCAAACTCAATTCTTCCTAACTGCAAGTCATCCAGTGCCCTATTAATTTCAAGAGCAACTCTGTGGGATAGGGATAGGGACAAATATATTCTCTCCTCTCTGTGTGTCTCTCTCTGTGTTTATCTCAATCTCTGTATCTCTCTCCTTTCTTTCCTCTCTCTCTCTCCATTTCTCTTTTTCTTTCTCTCTGTCTTTGTCCCTCTGTCTCTCTGACCCTCCTTCCCTCTTTCCTGTCTCCAACTCTCTGTCTTTCATACCTACATACAACACATACACACACACACACTCCTGTTCTATATGTGTCATTAGGGTGGGGAGGAGAACTATTGATTATATATATATATATATATATATATATATATATATATATATATATATATATATATATACATAATATATATATATACATAATATATATATATATATGCATACTTTTTTTAATCTATCCAGATAAAGCAACTCATATATAGTTTTTATATCAAGATATTTTTATTTTTTTAATTTAAAAAATTTTTTATTTTCAAAACAGATGCATAGTTTTCAACATTCACCCTTGCAAGAACATTGTGTTCCAAATCTTTTTCTCCTTCTCTTTCCCCTACCCCTTTCCCTAGACAGCAAGTAATCCAATACATATAACCAGTAGTCTTAAAGGGTTCTCTGGAGATACTAAGAGTTTGAGTGACTTGCAAATCATAGAATTAGAATGTATTAAAGACATGAATAAAATCCAGTTTTTTGATTCTAAAGCAAGCTATTTCTTATGCCACATTGCCTGTCATGTATGCTCTCCATTTTACAGATGAAGAAACTAGTACTTAAAGGATTTTTTTGATATGCCCAAGGTCATTGATATTGAATCCCAGGTCCTCTGACTATAGTTTTTATCTGTAAAGTAAGCTCCAACATTTTACCTATGAAATATCATCTTTCTATGATAGCTTTCTTTCAAGAAGTTCAAAACCAGGTAAGAATGTAGAAATCACTATTGCTGAAAAAGGTCTCAATCATTTGGGAAGGGAGTTTAAATTTCAGTATATTATTATGAAATATATATTTTCATTAAATCTCAAGTTAGAGCACATTAAAGAATCTGTTATCCTTTTAAATCTTGGAAAATATATTACTTTTAGTCATATCATCAATATAATTTTTAAATTTTTAAAATCTTCAATATTGCTTCAATATCATATCAATAACATCTATTTCTAAACCTATATGAGGGTCACTCAAGATGTGAATACTTGTTTTCTAACTTCTAGTAAAACACTCATCCTCTATAGTAGATAAAGTTCTGTTCTCCAAGAATAAAGACCTGAGTTTCAATTCTCCCTTAATATTGATCAGCTTAAACGATTGTGTTGTTATTTAACCTCCTCTGCCTCAGATTTTGGAGTATTATAACAGCGTCTTTCTCATAAGTTTGTTTTTAGGTATAATACATATAAAATACTGTCTAAATTTTAATTTGCCCCATAAATGAAAGGAATAACAACATCAGTAATAATAATAATAATATTTTACTTCACTTATCAACACAGTGGTTACCAAACCCCAGCCCCTGTTTCAGACACAAAGAAATGGCTATTGAATATATTATTCTCTGACTGTCTTGCTCTTGGCAGTCTGGTAGAGTCTAGCTGTGTTTAAGGAAGTGGCTGCTCATTGTGTAGCCTAGAAAAGAAACCAACAGTGCTTTGGATGCCATTCATTTAGCAGTCCTTTCTCAGGTCATTATAAAAACTTCTTTGCAAGAATAGGCAACAAAAGACATTCCTTTTTCTGAAGAACTTTTGAGTTCAGAGGAGATGGAATGATTGGAGCCCTCTGGTGTCAAAGGACTACAAATACATTTCTGTCCTGGGCCTTTTGGGTCTATATGGGGTATAATTTATGTCCATCTCCATATAGAGTAATGGAGATGACCCTGTGACTCACAAAGCTCTCATAACAATAGGACCCAGGGAGTTCAAGCCCTGTATATAAAGAGTTAAATAGTCCACCCTTCTTGTAGCTACCTTGACATTCAGACGCATAGTTCCTAACCTAATCCTTTTTAAATCAGATTAGTCCATCTCCATTGCTGACAGTTCACTGACTAGTGCCTTGCTCAAAGACAATCTAATCTGAGATGCAGAACACTTGCCATGGTTTTATAGTATCAGAGTAGTAATTCATGCCCTGAGTAATAAAGAAACTCATTAAATGTAGAATCTCTGCTCTTGCTTTGTACTTAGACCTCCCAGTAGTTTAAGTTATGCATAATGAGACTAAAGACTTTAAGGGATAATATAAAAATTATCTACTATTCTTTTATATCTAAAATTGTTCATTTGTTTCCCTTCACTACATTGCTAACATAACTAGGAAACAATATATTACCCTAATTACATGTTATTTATTAGTCAGGAAGCAAATAAGTCATTTGGAGACAAATCCCTGTAGTTATTCATGGAACTGCTTTAGATGACAAAGATAGAGTAAACCAAGCAGTCTTTCATTATATTTATTACACACTCTTTGTGCTAATGAACAATAACAGGCTTCACTGAAATAATGGTCTTAGCTCCAAGTTGTACAGAATGCTATAGAGCCCATATTTATCAAGGATATGTCCATGTCGGGCTAGGGGTGCCTTTTGTGTCATTGCCTTCTGTTGAAGATTCTAGTGGGTGGAAAACAAAAATAATTTGGGGGATTTTCAAAACACGATGAAAACTAGTTAGAAGTTTTGTTTTGTTTTGCTTTTTTAAACAACAACCTGTATGCAACACTTCTTAATGGAAAAACATGATTATTGATATTCCCATACTTATCTATAGAAAATACTGCATATTCTTCCGAAATGGTAAATAAAATCTAATATAAAATTATATATATGTGAGATATACATATATACATGTGCAATATATGAATATATATGTGTGCATACATATATACACACATACATATACACAGAGAGAAAGAGAGAGCAGAGAGAGAGACACAGAGCTGGATGGACAGACGCTGAGGCAAAAGGAAAAAGACTATGAAGCCATTTAGCAAAGTATATAGAAGACAGTCCTTGGAGTTAGGAAGATTCAAGTCCCATCTTTGACCTATATGTATTACTGAGTGGTCATGGGTGAATCACTTAACCTCTTGATCACTGAGACAATTTTCCAAGACTATGAATTACAGATCAGTTGCTGATTTGATTTGGTGAAGAGAAATTCCACACTGGGAACTGTATTTACCCAAAACAATATAGCACCATACCTGTCATACCTGTTTTGAATATCTCTATTTGTAAAATAAAAACAAAAACATTATAATCCTAGGATCTCTCTTTAAGATCACCTAGTGCAAACATGCATAAATACCCCTATATTTGTGTGTATGCATCTTTTTTCTCTTACAGGAACTTTAAAAATGTTTTGTTAAAAACTTAATCTTGAACATCAATTTAAAACTAACTATTTAATAATTATTTCCATTTAATTAATTTTAATACATGAAGTATCATAACAATTTTTAAGTTTCTCTAAGTCCCCATTAGGATTATTTGTCCTTTTTTTTTTCTTGTTTACCCTTTACTTTTTCTCATGTGATCATAATAAGTTTGTAAATGAATAATGCTAATAATAATAAATAGTATTTATATTGTGCTTTAAGTTTTGCAAAACATTTTACTTATATTAACTCTTTTCATCCTCAGAACAACCCTGGGAAGTGCTATTATTGTTCTTATTTTACAGATGAGGAAACTGAGGCAGGCAGAGGTGAAGGGAGTTGCTCTTGGTCCCATAGCTAGTAAATGTTTGAGGCTGGATTTGAACTCAGAGTTTCCTGACTCTAGTTATACTATTTAGCTATCCACATTTCTGGTTGTCAGTCCCTTTTCTGCAGATATAAATGTGAGGTAATATGCTATAAGATTAAGAGGATCAAAAGTTCAAATTCTTATTATTTGTGTGTGATCCTGGACAAGTCATTTAACCTGATTGTCTTAATTTCCTCATCTGTAAAAAGGGAATAATAATAATAGTAATAATAATAATAATAATAGCACTACCTCACAGTTGCATTAAAGATCAAATGAAATAATAATTGTTATGTGCTTAGCACAGTTCTTGGCCAATAGTAATTGTTATATAAATTTTGGCTATTATTACATAGATGCAAATCCCATCTCAGAGTAGCAGAGTATTAAAAACAAGTCATTTAACTTTGTGAGTCCTTTGTCTATAAAATTAGAACAGTAATATTTGTGCTACCTCCCTCAGAGAGTTGTGAGAATATTAATTAGAGACATCGTTAGCATCTATATACATATCCATTGCCCATTGCTATAAATTGCGAACCAAATACTCACACACTGCCACTGAAGCTAGACAAAGGCTGCCTGCTCCAGTCCACCCCTACAATCCTGCTAAGTGAAACCCCGGGGTAATTTGCGTGGCTCTGGCATTTAGAGGTTAATGGGATGATGGGAACTGAAAGAATGCCCAGACTTTTTTGTATTCTTTTTGTGATTTCACAACTGGGGACAGATATGAGAACAGCCAATTTATTAATTGTAGAAAAAAACATATTTTAGTTATCCGAGAGATTGTGAACCAATGATCTTGAGCTTTCCCAAATATTAGTCTGGGCACAGAGGACAAACAAAGATAGAAAGCTCTTATTGATGAATCACTTGAAAAAAAATGAACCTCAGAAACAGAGCTTTACAAAATGAGCATCTCACATTCTTATATAGCAACCCCTCCTGTAGTCCTTGTAAAAAAAATCTTTCTTTTTGAAAGAATCTATAGACTTCATGCCTTTAGGATCACGACAAGGGAGAAAGCTTGCTATTTGTATTTTAAGAAAGTTGTCTAGGCCTGTGGTAGCTCTGAGAGGGAAAACATTCTTATTTCACTTCTTTCAGGATAATTGAACCAATATGTTAGCACTTAGAATTGTTGCCTGATGGGTACCAGAACTGTGTTTGAGGATTAAACCACAGATAACAAAGAATATAGAAAAAAAAAAAAAAAAGCTGGCAGGGAAGGAAGCCAAGAAACTCAGCTGGGACCATCTCTCGTTTTGAATTAGCAGATTTACCCTTCAGTTGCTTTTCATTCAAACATTTGTCTAGCTCTTCTTCAAAACTGTCTATTGCAGTTTCTCCTTCATGGGAGTATACAGTGGGATTTCCCAACCCAGATCAGACCACTGGTGCATGTAGCCTTCCTGGTATGCTCACGCTGGCGGCTGGCCAGGAATAAGGTCTCAGAGAGGCAAACGAACAACAATGCATATTGCCAATTATCCAAGGTTGTGAAGCTGGATGAGCTTGGGGGAAGGGGGGGAGGAGGGAAGACAACCAGGGGAAAATGATCAGTTTAGGGCTAAGCATGAAGTTTTCTTCAAGAACTGACTCACCCATCCCTGCTCTAAATCCCCTCTAAGCTCCTCACGGAGATCAAATAAAGTTAGTTTGTCAAATATATATTTTGGAAAACCTGTCTCTGAGTCAAGAGCTATGAGAGTGAGTGAGCTCAGGCTAGCTCTATAAATCCTGTTAGAATGATAAACCCCTCTAAATCTTCTCCTCTCTGCCTTTGGCTTCTGCACCATGGCAATATTTCTGCAGACTAGTGAGGAGTCTCAGGCGGGAACTCTAACTTTAGCCAATTATGTGAACCCGATTATTTCTGGGTTATGTTTAATTCATCTAGAAATGTGTACTTTGTGACTCAGTGAAAACCCCAAATATGTGACTTTGGCCTAGTCACATTAACCCAAGCTTTTGAACTACTTCAAGATGTGTGTCTGTGTGTGTGTGTATTGGGGGAAGACCTAATATGTAACCCAGAAAATTGATAACAACCATATGTCACATTTCAATAATGCTTTACATATATAGTCTTATTTGATCCTGGTTTTATGGACTAGGAAATTGGTAATTTAAGTGACTTGTTTTAGGACAAATAGCTAGGAAGTGGCTGACCTGGAACTAAAATTTATAACTGTTGCCACCAGATCTTAATATACTACAAAGGTTCAAAACTTACTCTCTATAACTTTTTTTTTTCCAGTGAGATGATGTTATTGCCCTAGCCCAGTGATCTTTCCACTTTTATCATCTTTACTTCAAAATCGAATTGAAAAAATCTGTACTCTTAGGTTCACGATGAATGTCAGACTGGATAAAAAAAGTTAGGGATAGAGAAGAAGATATTTCAACTGAGGTTATTGAATTTTGATTTGGATAAGTAAATCAAAAGACTCTTTGGAGTGATGGCCGGAGGGCCAGCTTCAGAACCAAAAAGACCTATGGTTAATTATGCTTTTCACACACTGGTTTTGCTATTATAGGCAAGTCATATAACTTTTCAGTGGCCCATGGAAATCCAATAAATTACTGAGTCACCTGTTTTCATCAGAAAAGGGCATTTTCACAAAGGGAGTGGAGAACCCTAATGAAATCCTAGATCCCAAATACTCACCCATTTAAAAAATCCATAGCTCAAGTTTAGGGGAGAAGGGATAATAGCAATCATGCATCACAATAGTTTACTTTGTGGTTTACAAGATAATAAGATCATTTGACCCTCACAATAATACTGAGGTAAATAGGAGTCAAGGATTATAATCCTCATTTTACAGATGAGGAAATTGAGTTGCAAGGAGGTTAAACAATTTGCCCAGTGTCACTAAATGATGAAGTTAAAACTGGAACCCAAGTGTTTTGATTCCTAGCCCAGTGATCTTTGCACTTTTATCAGCTTTACTTCAAAATTGAATTTTGGGTTCACATTGAACATCAGATTGGATAAAGAAAATTAGATGTAGAGAAGAAGATATTTCAACTGAATTTATTAACAGTAAAGACTTTAGATTTAGAGATCATCTCAGAGATCATCTAGTTCAAACCATTTATCTTAGAATAAAGAAATTGACATCTAAAGAAGCTAAGTGATTGGGAGGTGAGTGGGACTGGAGTCAAAAGATATGGGTTCAAATACCACTTATTTCCATTATACCTCCTGGGGTCTCAGTTTCCTCAGCTATAAAATGAAGTGATCATTTAGATGACTTCAAATTTTCTTCCACCTCAGGATCTAATCTTTGGGTCTCAATGTCCCATAACTAGGCAGTGTCAGAATTAGAATCCCGAGCATCTGATTTACAATTCAGTACTCTTTCAATTATAAACACTGTTAGGTTTTTACTATATGACACTTTCAGTACTATGTGCTAGAAACATGGTATCTATCCTTAAGAAACATATTTTAATGGGGGTAAATAGAAACAGACAGGTACAAAATTGTATAACATAAATGTTTAAAGAAAATATGAAATACATGGAGAGCAGATGTGGGATTGAACATTGTCATCTGCTTAGAAGAGTGGAAGGGCAGGGGAGGCAGGAAGGCCTTCATGGGGCGGTAGCAGCTGAACTCAGCTTTAAAAAGATGTCAATAGTTGTAGGTCTGGGCAGGTGAGGAAGTGAGAAAAGTGATGTCAAGATGAAAGGACTGAGGTGAGCTTAGTCACATTAAAATACTGACAAATATCAGTATGCTATGATTTCTTCATCATTATTAAAAGGCATTTATTAAACACCTATCTGAGTGTGTGACAAAAGATTTTTTGCTTTAAAGAAAATGGTGGATGGACTTAATCCCTTCCTTACAGAGATTTTTGAGCTAATTAAGCTAGTCTTTCAATCAACAGCTTCATCTACATAAGGAAGACATAAGTTTTAAATTTTCTTTTTATTTGTTTGTTTTTAATCTTGAGTGAGATGAAAGTGTACCATGTGCCCTCATTTCTTTCTGACAAGCTCTTGGAGTGCCAGTCTTTTCTGTTTTCAGTTTTGTTGAGTGTCTTTTTGGCATGCCCTTAGCCAAGACCATATGCTACTTCCCAGGACTGATTATTGTCTGCACTAAAAACATTCTAAGGGGGCCTTAATCAATCTGACTCCTCAATTTTCAATGTAAATGAAAAGAACAAATGGGATTACAAGTGGGTAGTGAATCAGAACAACATGGCACTCCCAACTTCTGGGTTTGTTCCTTTTTAGCATTTATCAATTATACTCAGTTACTCAAATGGGTCTGTAATTTCTCTGCTATAGCTATTCCCTTCAATGATACATATTGCAACCCATCCATGCCTGCCCATTCCGAGGACTCTTTCCCCTGTCCTCCTAGAAGTTTGTCATAAGGGGTCAGCTCAATATGATGAGAGCCTTCCTTAATTCCTCTTGATATTGTGAGGATGACAAAGGACACCTGGGCCATCTTAAGGTTATCCTTCACTCAAAACAAGGCTAGCCCATCTCCTTTTAAAATTTACTTTTCTTTGATGACATCATTATTTGTGATATATTTCATAATGCTCACATTCACATGTATTTCTTCACTGCCTTCTGAATGATGCTCAATCTGAGTTCTTCAGACACTGTAGTATTCCATAATTTGAAGACCTCCCGAAAAAAAACTTCATTTCAGGAAGAAGTGCAGGGTTATAATAGAAGCTCTGCAATTTTCCATAAGCAATCCAGTATCAACTATAGAATATCTTAATATCTTAAGATTCTAAAAAAAATTTTTTTATTCAGCTAAATTTGTCCTTGATATTTCTCCTGTTGTTCCCTCCCCCCAATCTGCTATGTAATAGCAATAGAATTTATGTAGTATTTTAAATTTTGCAAAGTGCTTTATTAATATCATCACTCACAGCAACCCTGGTAGATAAGTTCTAATATTTTTCCCATTTCACAGTTGAAGAAACTGAGACAGCAGAAGTTGAATTATTTGTCCAGCTTCAAATAGCAAACAAGAGCCTGAGGCCAGGTTTAGACTAGGGCTTTCCTGACTCTGGATCTAATATTCAATCCCTTGTGCTACCTAGCATCTATCAATTTAGTAACAAGAGCTCCTAGCTCCAACAATGTAGACTTCAATGGGAACTGTCCAGAATGTCCAGAGTCCATCCTGAGTTGGATGAATCATCTTCAGGGGAAAGGACTGACAATATGGAAAGGAGGGGGAGGGAGAATTAGCCAACATGAAGGCTCATTCACCTCTGATTTTCTGGAAATGTGGTTTCTTTAGGTCAGTGGCAAGTACGTCAGCAAAACAGCAGGCTGGGCCCCACTGTGATGGATGGCCATGAACGAAGAGCACTCAGGGGTTCACTCAGAGTGATTTATATTTGTGGACACAAACGGAGGCTACTGGCTTGAAAATGAGATGAAGGGTGGAGTGAAGGGGCATCTGTGTAGCAGCAAATTCAGTGATGCATGTATTGGACTTCTAGCTGTGAAAAGCCTGGAATTTCGATCTTCCCATAGTAGTCCCTATTTTACCATTCCTAACTCCGACTGAGACAACTCAGGAGATGCCCTCACTAAGCCCAAAGGGAATTTCAACGTAGAAATGATGCTGCATGCATTTAGAAAAGAAACATCTATCAGTGGAATGTGCCTTTCCCCCTCCCCATGCCAAGGAAGGTTGTAAAATGCAGACTGTCTTCACAGAGGTGAAGTGAAGAGAAAAATTGGAGGCAGTTAGCTGAATAATTCAGACCAAACCTTTCTTTCCCCCCTCCTCTACTCTTGATGGAAAAGAGGATTCAGAAACCTGGATTCTTTTGTTTCACTGTGATAGTCTTACCTTTGCTGAGACATTATAAACCTCCTGAGGGCAGGATGCATGACTTATACTTCTGAAAAGTTGATACAGTTGGCTAGCACAGCACTGAGGACTTAGAACTTAAGGGATGTCTTTTAATTTATTAGTTGATGTTATCCAGGTTGATTTGAGACAAACCATTGTGTAGTAGATAAGAGAGTTGACTTCTGGACCAGAAAGATCTGGGTTGAAGTCCTTCTCTGACATAAA
Source organism: Sminthopsis crassicaudata (assembly GCF_048593235.1). Lineage (NCBI taxonomy): Eukaryota > Metazoa > Chordata > Mammalia > Dasyuromorphia > Dasyuridae > Sminthopsis > Sminthopsis crassicaudata. The sequence continues at coordinate 409,995,884 of NC_133617.1, read as the reverse complement.
GGCTGTGACCTTGTGAGTTGCTTGATCTTTCAGTACTCAAGATTAGGGATTCATAAATTTTTTCCCGTGGTGATCCCTTTCTACCTGAAAAAGTTTTGTGCAATCCCAGATTTATAGGTATATAAAAAGGTACACAAATCAAATATTTACTGATAATAAATAAAATTTATTTTAAAATATTTCTTTGGTATACATATAATTTTACCATTTATTAAAGATGGAAGCAAATTTGCATACTAATAAGACAAATGTGCTTTTATATTTTACATGAAGAATTAAATCTTGAGGCATATTTGATACCTTTTACTTTTGCCAAATTTTTCACAACCCCACATTCAGTTATGCAACCGCATATGGAATTACAGACCACAGTTTAAGAAGCTTTGTTCTAGATAACTCTTTAAGATTCTTCAGACTTCAGAGAAGATGCTGCTCTACATTACTAGAGGGAATCTCCTCATTAAGGAATTTCCTCTATCAATGAAATCATGGGTCTAATTCTTATCTGGGTTCTCTGTATTGAACAAAAGTAATAAGATAATTTCTCATTCACTTTGTCTTTATAGAAAGGTAACTGGCTGTGATTTCATTAGTATAAGGAACACCTGATAAAGGGCTTTGTCTAACCAATGCCACTTTATCTGCAATTTAGAATTTTTTTATTTTAAATTTAAAAAATTATTTACTTTTTTCTATGTTTAAGAAATAAAACAAGCATTTCCAAAACATAGTAGAATGGGGGGGGGAAGATGATTGTATATGAAAATATAATTTATGTATTACTTACTATTCCTGTTAAATATATAATAGAGTTATCATATAATTATTCCCTTTTATTTTTCTTTCTACTTTTTACTCTGCCTGTTCCTTTTCCCCCAGATTACTACCATCAGACACATACTTATATGTAAAATCATTCTATACATACTTCTGTTTATCACTTTTTTCTGTGGATGCAGATAATATCTTCTTTCATGTATCCTTTGTAATTAATTTAGGTATTTATTATGATCAAAATGGCTTAGGCACTCAAAGTTGTTTTTAAAACAGTATTGTTGTTTCTGCATAGAACAGTCTCTTGATTATGCTCATTTCATTCTTCATTATTTCATGCAAGTCTTTACATTTTTTTAAAGATCATTTAGCTCATTATTTCTTATACCACAGTAGAATTCCATCATAATTATATGGCCAAATTTAGAATTTTAGAGTGTTTTTGGGAGCAAAGAGATTAAATATTTACTTAGTGTCAAACTTTTGACTTGAATCCAGATCTTCTTGACTTTGAGGCTAGCTTTCTCTACCAATCCATACTAGTTCTTGGTAAAGACCCATAAGAGTTCCCCCAAACCTTATACCTCTTTGAATGGAGGTAGCTTCCAAAAGAGCAAAATCAAATCCTTGCTCTGTTGTCCAAAGACAGTTTTCCTTCCTCAGAGTGAAGGCATAACCTTCCAAAGCTGTCCATTCCCTCTGAATGATTGTGGAGGAGATAAGAGAAGTCTGGGGACAAGTTCAGAGAAGAGAAAGACACCTATTCCTACTCCTGCAACTCTTCCATATATATATTCCATAGGAGGTTCTAGTCACATTTTCCAGCTTTGTCTTTGATTCTTTCAAGGACCCTTTTAGATGGAGCTGCTCTTTCAAACCTCTGGTGTTCAGTAATAATTGGTGATCAACTCCATTATACTTTCTTTGTCACAATCACTGAAATATTAGAATTTAAACTCTAAAGAGCATTGCGTTTTACTTATGCATGTGATATTCTTGATGGGAAGACAAGCAGAATTAGAAGATAAATCCTACCAGTCAGGGAGTAAGTCTAATAATAATAGCTAATGTTTATGTATAATCTGCTATGTGCTAAGCAATAGATAGATATTATTTTATTTGAGAATCACAGCAACCTTGGGAGGTAGGTGTTATTATTATCCCCATTTTATAAATGAGGAAACTGAGGAAGAGGTTAAAAAACATAGCCAGCTAATTAGTAATTGAGGTCAGATTTGAATCTTGGTCTTCCTAACTGTAAGCCTGACTCTTTATCCACTGCCCCACCTAACTTCCCTACCTTGCAATGGGCCCAATATATTTTTATTGTGACTTTTTATTGACAGAACATATGCATGGTAATTTTTTTTTTTTTTACAACATTATCCCTTGCACTCCCTTCTGTTCCGATGTTTCCCTTCCTTCCCTCCACCCCTTCCTCTAGATGACAAGCAGTCTTATACATATTAAATATGTTATAGTATATCCTAGATACAATATATGTGTGGAGAACTGAACAGTTCTCCTGTTTGGGCCCAATATTTTAAAAAATAATTATATAATGCAATATTAGCAATAATAAATAAATAAATGAAAAATCAATAAAAACCTATGCTTGCCCCAACTATAGAATTGCTTAAATAAATTCTCTTTGTCAGTAAGGATGATTAGCACGGTGTAGTAGAACTTGAAATCCTGGAACCTGAATTTAATCTTATCCCTGACATTTATTGTCTGTATGCTCTGGATAAAGTAATTTTACCTCTTTGGGATTCCATTTCTTTATCTGTAGAGTGTTTGGATTAGACTAGATAAACTTTCAAGGGACTTTCCAGTTCTAGTCACAAAATCTCTCTGAGGCTCAGTTTCCTCATCTGTAAAATGAAGGGATTGAATGTTTACTTCTAAGATCTCTTCTAGTTCTAGACATGGGACCTGATAATTCTGTACATCTTGTCCTAGGATGCCATAGATCTCTTTAACTATCTACATTTTTGTGTTTTGTTTAAGATTACGTAGGTTTCAATAGGAACACATCTAGAACTGTGCATGAGGTTCTAGCTTCATGGCTAATTTTTTAGAATCACATCTCAATGGGATGAAACATGTTTGCCTGATGGTTTATCAATAAATTCCTCCCTTCCCTCCCACTCCCTTTATTGTGATGGTGTGAGAAGATTGCTAAAGATGATAGAAGATTTAGAATTATCTGCTTTAAATTGCTGGTTTCAGAAACAACCAGTTTTTCTTAAGTTTCTGATTGACATTCTAAAAGCAAAGGGTGGGGTGGAGACCTGTGGAATGGAATCTAGTGTCAATAGAGGGAGTGAAAAAAAAAAACCCATTTATTGTCATTCTTTACCAATGTCTAATGAGGAACTTCAATAGAATCCTATAGTCTATGGGATCAAATATAGGTCTCTGGAAAACATTTAGTATCTTCCAAAACTTAAACCTCAGCTTACTTTCTAAGCATTATGCTAGGCAATAGTGATATAGATGTAAAAGGGAAAAAAAAATCTCTACCCTCAAGGAACTTACATTTTAATATGGGGAGATAATACATATAATAGAGATTTTTTGGAAGTCATTGGGATGATGAATGGAGCATTAGGGAAGAAGTCAACATATGCTTTCTGGAAGCACTAGAGTCTATTTGATTATGGTTCCCAGAACATTTTGTTTGTTTGGTGGTATGGGGAAAATAGATGTATTATTTGCATGGCAAAAGGGCAGATGGCAAGAAAATAGCTAAGAGGTAGACAGCTGAGTGCTAGTGAGGCATGGCCTGGGACCAGTTATGTGAGAGGGTTAGTTAGTTCTCACTCATTTACTAATGAAGTGAGTTCTACTTTCCCAGGGTATGTATGGCCTCTGGAAGTCTGTCCATGTAGCAACAAAGAATAAATCTTAAAAAAAAGTCCCATCAGCCCTGCTTTTAGTACTAGCTCTGAAAACATGACCATTAGAGGTGGCTGTATCTCCATGACTCCAGTAAGAAAAGAGAAGATTTATCCTTTTATTTGTACATGGTTCTGTTCTATACAGGGCAGAGAGTGGTCCAGTGAATAAAGTGCCCAGCCTAAAGTAAGAAAGACTCATTTTACTCAGTTGAAATTTGGTGCCAGGCACATACTAGCGGTGTGATTTTGGGAAAGCAACTTAACCCTATTTGCCTCAGTTTCCACATTGTAAAATGTGCTGGAGAAGGAAATGGTAAGTCACTCCAGTATCTTTGCCAAGAAAACTCTGAATAGGGTCATAAAGTATCAGAGATGATGGACATGACTGAACAACCACCGTGGCTCGATAGATGTCTTTTATTAGTAAGCAATCTGTAGCTCAGTGTCACATGATATTTTGTGGTTGATCACTGCTCTAGAGCGTTAAGGGCAAGAGCAGAGCTTTCTGTCCATTATAATGCATTAGCAAAAATTCAACAAAACTGACCTACTTTTTAAAGTATGTAAAGAAGGTACTGAGCTAGATGGCTGTAGATGGAAAAATTATGTGTCTTGTCTGCCTACTCCCTGTTCTCCATCCCTTAGAGTCTACAAGGGAAAATATAATATATCCTTAAAGCAAGATAGAATATGATAAAGCAAAGGACAAAGATAAAATATTCAAGGAAAATTTGATTAATAAAAAAATTAGTTTTATCTGAGGCAATCAGGGAAGACTTCATGGAGACAGTGGTATTAGGGTCAAAATTTAAAGGAAAAGAAGGATTAAGATGAGTGGAGGTGAGGTAGAAGCTCTTCTGGGATAAGGAGGAGACTCAATGAATGCCCAGAGAAAACAGGCCAAGACAAGTTTAAGAAAAAAAAAAACTTGCGCCACTATACGAGAAAAACCCCAGAATTTAAAGCCCTAAAAACAAAACTTCAAATAGTAGTTTTGTGATGAGACTTCTGTGACCTTGGACAAGTCATTTAAAGATGAGGCTTTAGTTAGTTCCTCATCTGTGAAATGGTGGGGATAGTAATGCTTATGTATCTATCTCATTTGATTGGTAACGAGAAATGTATATAATAAATTGTACAGACATGAGTTATTCTTATTAAAAAGTCTGCAAAATTAGAGACCAAATTTTTGGGTCTTTTTTATGTCCCTAGTACTTAGCATAGTGGCTAGAACATAATAGGGGTTTAAGAAATGTTTGTTGACTTGACATAATTTTAATATGTTGAGTAAACTACTCATGGTGAATTTATAGAAGCCCATAACCAAGATTTGCTGAAAATAGGGAGGCTTAGAATATTGTCGCTTGTGCTTTTGAAGGAAACTTCCAAATAAATGGTGCATTTGATGCATTTGAATGTTTTTCACCATCCATTCTTATGCCTAGCTTTGCATTGAAATAGCACTGAATAGCAAAAAATAATTAGATTTAATTTGTAGGATTTTTATTGTTCTTCATGAATTTCTCTTTCTCTTTATTTTTTGAAAAGAATGGTGTGTAATCTATAATAACTTAATGGTGACCTTTTGCAAATACTCATTATGAGCACTTTAATACAAAATGGCCAAATGCCTTATGGAAAAAAAAAAAGAAATCTGCAAAATTATAGTGTTGAGGTAGAAGATATAGTCCCATGATATCCCTATGCTATGGGACAGCTTATTGATTCCTTTTGCAAATCATTGAATGATTGTGCTAGTGAATAGCATATTTTTAAATAATTTTACAAGTTTTTAAAATATTTTAGTCTGAGATAAAGTAGAGGAGCCTAAACTCTTAATATGGAATTTATTTGGGTTGACCAAATCAGAAGTACAGATTATAGCTCTTTAGAGATCTCTGTTTTGTTTTTTTCAGGATGGACAATTTCTCCTGCTACTGTTTCCCCATAAAAAAATAAACTTTAAAAAAGCATTTTATTTTGGACATATTCTACTTTTTGCATTTACTAAGAATTCTTCTCTCCCTATATACATATCTTTGGAATCAAAAGGAAATTTGCAATTCTTTTATTATATAAGCATAATCAAGCAAAAGTTTCTATTTTTATATAAATATTGTTTATCTATAGAATGTAAGTTTTCTGAGGGCAAGGACTGTTTCACTTTTGTCTTTATATTCCAAATACCTGATACAATGCTTGGCATAGAGTAGATACTTAATGAATGTTTATTAATTGATTAACTATGAGAAATCAGACCCTTACTTCTGTCCCTTAAAATCCTGAGTTCAGGATAGCAACTATTTTCATAGTATATACTTCAGAATGACATTATGCTGTCTGTGGCATTTTTTTCTCCAACAGGATTGCCTTCTCATCACCCAAAAAGATCTCAGGAAATGATCAAGGGCAATTAACTTTCTCATGAAAGTTTATTTGCTGATGCAAAACTATTCACAGCCAAAATATGCTGTACAAATTACTATAACATTCACTACTGAGAATTCAAACCAATCTTGCCAGGAACTTACTAACTCCATCTACATTGTGTCTTGTATACATATACACAATATAATTTAAAAACTCATAAGGGCTATCAGCCATTTATTTTAAAATTGGAGTATTGTAAAATGATTTTATAAAACTTGTGCTTGAGCAGGTTTTGTTGGGGAAAAGATGGATACTTGACAAATTTTAACTCTGAGCACCTCAAGATGCTATTTGTAGGAGAAAAGTAGGGGAAGTTTGTAATAAGAAAACTAAATGTCACCCTCTTCCCAATTTTGTCCTCAACTTGACCAGTATTTAGAAGTCCTTGAGCACATTCCATGAGTAGCAAATGCCATGAATACATGACAACCAGGACTATAAGTTGAACAGAAAGTATGGGGCTTTGCAGCAATGTTTAGAACATGCTAAGAGCATATATACTCTTTTAAGTAGATATAGCTGAGTTTTTCATCTTTGTTCAACAATTAATCAATAAATATTTGGTAAATACCTACTATATATCTGCCACTGTGCTAAGTATTAGAGATACAAAAAGAGGTGAAAGACAGCCACTGCCCTTATGGAGTTTACAATCTAATGAGTAAATATTAATTATAATCATTTATTGCTATTATTGCATTAATTTTTAAGAATTATTAGTTAAAATTAAAAGATGTTATGATAGCAGATAGTTTGATTGCTACCTATCTGGAACCATACCCCAAGTGAGCTCTTCTTTAGCCCAGCCCTTCCTTGCTCTCATCCCTACTACAACCTCTCTCAGTAAAGTTATAGGAAGTATTTCTCTACCTATACATGGTTTGTGTCTTCAAGTATGAGGACAGGAGATCTCCAAAACCTCAATTCAATTAAATTTGCCTTGAACAGTCATTTTGAAGTAGCTTATACACTGCTTGCTCGAGGTACCTTTTGTGGTTGCTTCCCTACATGTCAGAATTGCTAGTGATAGCTCCAATGGCAGCCATTAACTTCAAGGGCTGTGGCTATTGCCATTTTTTCCCCCCTGAACTTCTTTCCACTTTATATCTATTTACTTTATTCCAGTAACTCTGAGAAGGCTGCGTGTTAGTGGATCAAGGAGGATGTCAAAGAGGCTCCAAGTACATTAGGCAATCATCTCTACTGAGCTAAATCTCAGGAGACAGCTCTTATTCAGAAGTGCAACAGGGATGCACACTTACAGATTGCATTTGGTTTAAAATGGGAATTCAGTTTCCTCTTGAAATGCTTGATTTGTGTACCATTTAGAAATATGTGTAAAGGGAATGATTCTTTTTTATCAAATTGAGTTTTCCTAAAAAGTCTAAGAACAAAGAGTGATGGAATTTTCTAAAATATAAGGTAAAGGTCTAAGATGTAAACCATTGGAAAAGGGTACTAATGGAGCAGTGGGGACTTCTGGTGATTGGTTACTTGAATATCAGCTATGTCTCTTGGGACTATGAAAAAGATAAACAACCAACTCACCACCAATAACCTAGCACTATTTATAAAGTTGGTGAGCTTGAGGAATTCAGCTCCAGAGAAGGGCCTGAACTCTTTGAAGAATTCTCTACTCTTGGAAGCAAGGTGGCACAGTACAGACAGGACCCAGCTGAACTCTCCCAATATTCTTCCCCAAACTACTTTAAAATAATCTATCAAATCAAATTTTGGAGCAGCAGAGCCAACAAAGAATAGAGGGAGACATTTTTCTAGCCTAAGACACTTAGAGATTTGTAATATCTATACAGGCCCAGAACAAAAATTCACTAGCATTAGGCCTTGAAGGTGACTGTAGCAGCAGCAGTAGCAATATCAGATTCTGATGTTCTCAAACCACAGACAGTAAGGAAATTGGAGAACTAATCAGAAAGAGATAATAGAGGATCTTTTCCTGGTACTGAGTGTAGCTGTCACTGATGGGTGACTTATTGTCCTTAAGTAGTTCTGGGTCATAGTTCCAGGGCTAATAGGAAGTGGATGCAGGTGGGTAGGGGTTCTTCCTGAATAAAGAGAAGAGCATGGACCAGGAGAGCAGTGATCACACCTCTTCCAGGATAACACTATCTTGGAAGTACTGAAAACTGGCAGACTCTCAGAATTAGTTCTGAAAACAGCATTACAAAAAAAGGCTGAAGCCTGGCACAATGCATAGCCATCCCAAGGTGAGCAGAACTCATCTTTAACATAAAATTCAAAGTGAAGAAATAACTTAGAAAAATGAACAAACAAACAAACCAAAAACCTTGAGCAAAAAGCTCCCATAGTGGCAGGGAAGCAAGACTAAGACATAAACTTAAAAGACAACAATGTTAAAATAGTTACAAGTAAAGCATCAAAGAAAAATACTAATTGTACCAAAGATAATAAGAATTCCTGAAAGAGTTAAAGAAAGAACTAAAATGGTAGCGGAAAAATCAGGGAAAGAAATAAGAGTTTTAAAAAAATGAAAAAAGAATTATAACTAGGCAAAGGAGGTCTTAAAATGTTAAAGGAAATCTCATTTTAAAAAACAGAATTGGCCTAATGGTAAAAGTCATAAAAATTCATTAAACAAAAGAATTCCTAAAGATCAGAAATAGAAAAAAAAGAACTACAAAAATTCCACTGATTAAAATAATTCCTTAAAAATTAGAATTGTCCAAGTGGAAATTAGAAGTCCAAGTGATTTCATAAGACTTCCAGAAAGCAAAAAGTCAAAAAGAATGAAGAAAAGAGAAGAAAAGGTTGAGTATCTTATTGGAAAAATAACTGACCAGGAAAATATATAAGGAGGAGATAATTTAAGAATTATTGGACTACCTCAAAATCATAGTCAATAAAAGAGACTAGACAACATATTAAAAAAAGGTTTTTTTTTCAAGAAAACCTGCATGTTCTCCCTCCCTTTCCCCACCATATCTTAGATTCAGAGGAATCTTTTTTTAATTTGTTTTTTATATTCATATATAAACAACAATATATATTGTTGCTTTTTTTTACATCAGCTGAAGCATAATAAATTCTGTTCCAGCCTTTTATCTTTACCCTGTATATGTCTCTCTGTATCAAATGTGTTTCTTGTAAACAACATATTGTAGGATTCTGTTTTTTAATCCACTCTGCTATTTGTTTCTATTTTATAGGGGAGTTCATCCCATTCACATTAAAAGTTATGATTACCAGTTCTGTATTTTCCTCTATTCTATTTTCTCTCAGGTATATACTTTTGTTCTCTCTTTCCACCCTGTCCTTAGTCATGTGAGGTTTTTTTTACCCATCCCACCCACTTTTTTTTACCCACTCTACACACAATTCTGAGGAATCTTATAGAAATTGAAAGAATCCATCGATCATCTCCTGAAAGAGATCTCCCAAGAATATTATAGCCAAATTTGATAGCTTCCAGATCAAGGAGAAAATATTGCAAGCAGCCAAAAAGAAACAATTAAAATATTATGGAATCACAGTCTGGATCACACAACATTTAGTAGCTTTCATATTGAAGTAGTAGAGGGTTTGGGAAATAATTTTCTGGAGGACAAAGAAGTTAAGATTTTCTTCAAGAATTATCCACCTAGTAACTTGAGCATATTCCTTTTTTTTTTTGGGGGGGGGGCGCTGCAGGTGAGTAGAGAGAATGGACATTTATGAAATAGAGGACTTCCAAGCATTTCTGATGAAAAGACCAGAGAATAGAAAATTTGACATTCAAATGGAAGACTCAAATGAAGCATAACAGAGTAACCATAAAACAGTAAACTGTTTACATTCCTATGTAGAAAGAAGATACATGTAACTCCTAAGAATTTTACTATTTTTAGGAAGTGAGAAGAAGTTTGTATAGACAAGGATGTGGGTTAGAATTGATTATGTTGGGATTACTCTAAAAAATGTAGGAGTGAAAAAGAGAGTTATAAAACCCCAGATTCCCAAATTCCCAGATACACTGGGAAAGAGGGGAAAGAAGTAGAATGTGGTAAGATTTTTCATGTAAAGAAGATGGTCACAAAAAAGTTTTATAGTGGAGGGGAAAATGAAGGCAGTTTTCAGAAAAAATGAAAGCTATTTAACTATGAAAAATTCTCTAAATCACGATCGACTAAAGAAGCACAATTAAAAATAGCTCTGGGAGATCACCTTACATTTATAAAAAATGACAAATGTTGGAGAGAATGAGATAAAATAGGTACACTAATGCATTTTTGGTGGAGTAGTGAACTGGTCCAGCCATTTTGGAGAACAATCTGGAACAATGCTCAAAGGACTATAAAACTTTAAATACCATTTGATCCAGCAATACTCCTACTGGTTCTCTAACATAAAGAGAATTTTAAAAAGAAAAAAAAACCTGTATGTATGCAATAATTATAGCAATTCTTTTGGTGGTGACAAAGAATTAGAAATTGAGAGATGCTCATTAGTTGGTAAACAGCTGAACAATTTTTGGCCTATAATAGTAATAGAGTTCTATTGTGCTATAATAAATGACAAAATTGGTTTTGGAAAAACAAAACAAAACCATGGCAAGATCTATATGAGCTGATATAAAGTGAAGTGAGAAGAACTAGAAGATCATTGTGCACAGTAAAAGCAATTGTGAAACACTTCATTACTTTGAACAATACAGAGATTTAAGATAATACCAAAGGATTCATGAGGAAAACATGCGAGAGAGAGAGAGAGAGAGAGAGAGAGAGAGAGAGAGAGAGAGAGAGAGAGAGAGAGAGAAAGAGAGAGAGAGAGAGAGAGAGAGAGAGAGAGAGAGAGAGAGAGAGAGAGAGAGAGAGAGAAAGGGAAGGATAGAGAGGGAGAGAGGGAGAGAGGAGATGAACTTTGAGTAAAAATTGAAATACAGTTTAATCTTTTTGCCTTTTAATATTTTTTGTAATATGTCTAAGATAGGAATGTTTTGCATGATTTCACATGTACAATTGCTATGATAGTATTTGCCTCAATGGATGGAGAAATATGGGAGGGAGGAAATCTGGAACAAAATTTTTTAAAAAGAATGTTAAAAAATTAAACATAAATTTTTTAAAAGAAAAAAAGTTTTTTATTCTTGAGGATCCCTTTGTTCTTCTAGCTGAGTATATCAAGAAGGGGATATCCTGTGGCAGGCATGCATGGCTATAGGAGACTTGTTTGCAGGCAGATTAAGGGGGAAATTCAAGATACTGAATCCCTACCATCTGTATAGAGCAGGAGGGTTATTAATGGCTTTGATACTAAAATCCTAGAAACTAGTTTTCCTAATGAAATAAAAAGCAAATTCAGCACCACTCTTGGATGAAGATCCAAAAAAGGACACTGAAGAGTGATCAATTAAGTAGAAAGAAAAGCAATCAAGAATGGCAATTATAAAACCCAGAGAGGAGAGATAGCCCAGGAAGAAGAATATTCAGTAGTGTTAAAGACTAGAAAGTTTAGGAAGACTGAGTATCAAGAAAAGAGCATCAAATTTGGCAATTAAGTGATTACTAGTAAGTTTGGAGGAAATTTTTTTCATTGAATGACCAGTTCCAGAGAGTTTAGAAGCAAGTGAAAGGAGAAAAGAGGAAGTATAAAGTCATAACATATATAACTCTAAATTAGTTTAGGTGATGAGAAAATAAAGAGATACTGAATGATAGGGATGATTGTATCAACAGAGGGTTTTGAAGAATGAAGGAGACAGACATTTTTGGAGGCAGCAGGAAAGATAGGTAGAGATTGAGGATGAAAAAAATGATAATAGAGGATGCAATATACTAGAGAGGAGAGGAGGTAGTTGGATTAAAGGTACATGTAGAGGAGTTTGTTTTGGCTAAGAAAATAACCTTTCTTAATCAGAGAGAAAAGTAAAGAATATAAAGAAGGAAGCTATCTTGAGTGATACAATATAGGAAAAGGGGAATGCTTAAATAATGTTCTTAATTTTTTTTCAGTAATAGATGAGATCAGTTTCTCACCTGAGGGAGTTAGTACAGAGAGCACAATGAGAAGTTTGAAGAGGGATGAAAAGTTTCGGAATATTTCTTGTGATAAGGGGGATTGTATTGTAATGTATTATAAAGTATTGTAATGAAATATAAAATCAGTTGAGATTACATAACACAAATTTATAGTGGAAGCAATCAGTTACAAGCATTGGATTTTTTAGATAGAGAAGTTTCCCTAATGCACTCTCTTCCTTGGAAAGGAAAAAAGACATTCCACATGTTTCTATTCAGAGCCATTAAAGATAATAGCTAAGTAAAAAGCTGGAGGTGAAGAGGTCTTAAAGACTAGGATCAGGGGAAATGGTAAAAAGATATTACTGGCCCTGTAGTTGTGAAAACATCAGTTTCCCCTCTTTGGCTATGTCTTGATATCATGAATTCTCCATGTATCTGTCCCTCCCCCTATACATCCCAGCTATATATAAATATATATATATATATATATTTATTTATTTATAATTATAGCATCAATGTCTGTGTGTTCTTGCCACTGATGCTTGAGGAATATACTTGCAGAGGTTTATGGAGACATGTTTGTTGCTACTTTTCATACTGTACCATTTCAATAAATGCCTTTGCTTTGAGCTAATTGTTTCCTCTGTCTGACTAATAAAGGTAAGTATTTTTTTAAGGGAAAAGGACCCACATATACAAAAATGTTTGTAGCATTACTTTTCATAGTGACAAGGAACTAGAAATTGAGTGGATGTCCATCAGTTGGGAAATAGTTGAATAAGTTATGGTATATGAATATTATGGAATGTTATTGTTCTTTAAGGAGGATAATTTTGGAAAGATCTAAAGAAACTTACATGAACTGATGATAAGTGAAGAGAATAGAATCAAGAGAACATTGTACACAGCAACAACGAGATTATGTGATGATCAATTCTGATGGATGTGGAGCTTTTAAAAATGATGTAATTCAGGCCAATTTCAATAGGCTTTTAAAAAAATTCTAAATTTATTTATTTAATATTTTCCTAGTTACATTTAAAATAATTTTTAACATTCGTTTTTTGTTGTGTACTGCTTTCTAGATCCCCCCAAGTTGAGATGACAAAATGTACTATTGATTTCTAGAGCCCCCATGCTGGGGTGATTAAAATATCCTGCTTTCTAGTAGAAAAGTAATGAGGTAGAACTCCTGAGGATGGTGGAAAAATGGAGCCCCACGTTGGGTGCCAAATATTGTGTCCTGTTTTCTAAAGTCCCCACACTGCGGTGATTAAAATATCCTGCTTTCTAGAGCCTCCAAGTTGGGGTGACAAAACACCCTTGCTTTCTAGAGCCCCCATGCCAGGGTGATTAAAATTTATCTTCCTAGTGGAGAAGTGATGAGGCAGGACTCCTGAGCAGGACTCAATATTTTAATCACCCCAACTTGGGGGCTCTAGAAAGCAGGACACAACATTTTTAAAGCTTTTGAGTTCCAAATTCTTCTTCATACTCACCTCCAACCCTTATTAAGAAAACACACATGAAGTTATGCAAAATAATTTCCAAAATAACATGAGAGAAAGACAGAAAGACACACACACACACACACACACACAGAGAGAGAGAGAGAGAGAGAGAGAGAGAGAGAGAGAGAGAGAGAGAGAGAGAGAGGAGAGA
>NC_133617.1:409945439-409982001 GCF_048593235.1 Sminthopsis crassicaudata | reverse complement strand
GGAAGTAATTGTTAGATGTATTAAATCTGGGGCTATATTGAAGGAAGCAATTGGAAAATATTTGATCCTGAGCACTGGAGCATACGGTAAAGATGCAGTTCTCTTGAACATTTATTTTGTGTTCCTGACACCAGCCAGGGAGGTGGAGGGACCTGGTGCAAACATTTCATCACCTTCTGCCTTTCAGGGTCCCAAAGTGGAGAGCTATTAGTGCAAAATCAAGATGATCCTAAAGAGCTCAGAGAAATGCCATTGAGCTACACAGGGGCAATCGATGGGGATATTAGGTTTTTTCAGCTTTCCAATATTTGGCTCTTTTTCAGCCCTACTCTATAAAGATTTATTAGCTTTGGGGGATGTAGGAAATGCGGCCCATCTGATTTTGAGGCTGTCAGTCAGGAAATGAGATCGAATGACTCCTTTTAAGTGCTGCTTATGCTCTGTGCTAGTGTATATTCAGTTAGGGTGCCATAGATCAAGATGTCATAGTAATCTCTCATGGTTGGGATGAGAAGATGGAACCTGGACTGGCTAAGGCAAAGCAGTTTCTCAAGTCCATCTTTCCCCTCTAAAGCTGATGAAGTCCCAGACTACCTCTTTCTCTCTGGCTTGCAATACAGGGAACTGTTTTTTATTTTGACTTAGTATCTCCAGTAGCTAGCTTTACTCATATTGTTTCAAAAAGTTTCACCTGGACTTTGGATGATGTGACAAAGTCATCAACTTAGTTCTAGGCTCTGATGTTCTAGGATGATATTATCTAAAGACAGTCCCAATTTTCCATTTGCAGATTAATTTTGAAAGGCAAATATGTATGATAGCAATCAAAACATACTACTTCTGTCTTCCTGATTCTTTCTCTTTGTTATTTGTATACTTATGAAGCAGTTCCTTGAAATCTCTCTATTCCTCAGTTGATTCATCTGCAAAAAGGGAAATAAAATACTTGCTACTCCTTATTCCTCTTACTAGGATTAGAGGATTAATGAAACTTCTCTAGAGCTCAGAGACATTTTAAAGTACTGAAGGTGATCACCAGGGTAAAATTTGGTTCTCGTTGGCAGAAAATATAACAAAGGTATCAATTTATCAAAAATTTTACAATTCCCCTGGAGATATAATTAAGGGTGATTTTTTTGAGGGGGTTATATATGACAGCAGTGGGTTGGACCCAGGGTTTATTATGAAACTTTGTGTCAAATAAGTTCAGGTGATTAAAGCGAGATGCAACCCACAATCAAGATGATTGCTAAGTCTATTTAATTTTATTAGAATCCATGATTGTTCATTGCACCATTAACCTCAGCTTGACTTCTTATAATGTAGATCACAAAGAGTACTGGGCAAGGAAAAGTTGATGACCAAGGGGGGAAAAAAAAGTTAAAAAAGTACATATTAGTAGCATCATCTTCATATATAAAGGAAAATATACAACATATTAACTGAATGTCCTAATCATCCAATTTATTAGAAAATAGGGAAAAATAAAAGGAGTAATTGGTACTTAGGATACTGAGAACTTAGTGTCTTTAAAAAAATCACTGAATTTCTTGATTGGTGCTATAAAAACAAAAGAATTAATTTATCATTAAGCCAGCATAATCCTTAGCCCAATGCATTTTAATAATACCATTGATCTATAGACCCATAATATCAACATTGGAAAGGATATTATGCTATCTAGTTCATCCACTCTTTTTATAAATAAGGAAAATAGGTCCAGTACTGGTGTTAAACAGTCAGTAAATAATAGATCTGCTATCCCAAGTTTTCTAGAGTTAGATTGAGAAAAGTTTATTGATTATTGTATAATTATATTAGAATCACAAAGTGTTTCAATATTGCAGAACTGTCACCTACATATGCCCCATTGTGGCTTACATATTAATTCTGGAAAAATATTAATTTTTGATCTCACATGACCTGAAAAAGCCTGAATATAGTTCACTTTTCTGTTAGTAGTAATAATTTTCCTCTGTTCTAGACCTGTTTCAAAAGATAAATTTTAATAATGGCATTTTGCAGAGTGTTAATTATTTTAAAAAAGATTTTCTATGTGAACACTGTCAATGCTCAATAATTAATCATAATGGTAATTATGGTAACAAATTTGATGCTTATGGAAATGAAGAACTGTTAGCATGACTTTGAATTTGATAGAGCATAAACACCCCATTGATGTGTGAAATTTTCTCACCAGTTTCTTAGTTCATACATCTTAGGTCTGTTTATACTTGGTTAGAGCCACTTCATGAAATGGGTAAAGGTCATGTGGTCTTCCTTGCATGCCCTGAGGGTGGAAGACATTAGTTAGAGAAGATGAAATATGAAAATATCATTTGGGGTCAAGATGGTGTCTTTGGGATTTCTTCTAGGGGGACAGGTAGGACAACTTTAACATGCTCAGGGAATATTGGGTAAGATATGAGTCAACTGGGATAAATTCAAGATGTCAAGAAGGAAAACAATCACTCCCCATAGTAGGGAAAAGCTGAGAATATTTAGAAAAGTGGTTCAATATTTCTCCTTCCCAAAGAGACAGGGCTTCTATATGGGAGGAGGTTGACACTTATGTTAGAAGCATTTGGCATTTGCCTAGGTCTCACATCTACTTTACTGCTGTGCAGATTGAGTAATCTGATCCAAAGAAGAATCTTTCTATTCTACCTCCCTTTCTAAATTCTTCCACAATGATCAGTGTCAGACCATAAGTCCCACCACAATGCAAGAAGTACTCAAGAATTTGCCTTTCCACTGGTTTCCAAATTCAAGATCACCATTTTGAAAGTTCATTGTTATCACTCATTGTGACAGTATCCTTGGTTTTCAGCTCATATTTTCCAGCTGCCCTAATTTTGGTCATTGCTTAGAAATTCACCATTGACTCTCTAATTAAGCTAGAATCTGCCTGCCCATAAGCATTGCCAAATTGGCAGACTGTAGAAAGAGTAGGTAGAATAATAAGCCTTTTCCACAGATCAGATTGCCCAATTTGCAAAGCACTAAAGTAGATGTGAGATTTAGGTTCATGACAAATGCTTCTAACAAAAATGTTACAGCAAGCCCTTTATATATCATCACTCCCTTCCTATCACATGACTATTCTCTGAAGAGCCCTTAGAAGTCTTGGCTGCAGAATCTGTATGACATTCCTAGGCAACCTCCATAGAGCTATATTCCAAAGCCACATTTTACCATTTCTTAAGATTTTAGTTTTGTGATTTTTAAAGCACATTCATTAAGATTTCTTTGTTTTAGGATATGATAAAAGTATGAAATGCTAGGGTGATACCTTTCCAGGAATCCTTGATGAAAAGCTGGTACAGAGAAAATAATTCCACTCTCTTGGGCTGGCTATTGTGAAGGTTCCTATGGTTTCCAATTTAAGGCTCTACTATCTATGAGAACTTTTTCAAATATGAGGTCCTGAGAGAAACTTCTACTTCTGATTAACTTTCCAGGGAAATCTTGGGACATAGAGATTGCAAACATCAAGTGACTATGATAGCAGCATGGTACCATAAAAAAGGGTGAAATATGGAGTCATAGGACCCTGGCTTGGATCCTAGTTCTACTATTAAATTACTATATCACCATAATCAATCACGTCACTTTTCTAGGTTTATTACTTCATCTATGAATGAGAAGGTTGGAATAATCTCAAAGTCCCCTTTTAGCTCAAAATACAGATTTCAAAGTTCTCAATTACTAAAATATCATATCTGCTCATTAAAACTTAAATAATGTGTTAGGCTCTTAGTTTTGGCAGATTAGGCTTCTACCCTCCCTTTCTCCTCCATCTCCGGCTCCATCCTCAAAGACTGTGACATGAGGCATACTAATGGTCAACCCTGTTGTTCATTCATTCGTTTGTGACTTTCATAGCCCTTTTTGGTGTTTTCTTGGCAAAATTTTTCATTTCCTTCTCCAGTTCTTTTTACAGATGAGGAAACTGAGGCAAACAGGATTAAGTGACTTTTCCACATTACATAGATATTGTCAGGGACCAGATTTAACTCAATTCTTCCTGATTCCAGGTCCAACATTCTATCCACTTGCCCCCTAGCTGCCAGTAGTCAACCCCAGAAGACTTCTAATCAAGCAGGAGCAGCTGGGTGGCCTGGCATCAAGAAGACCTGAGATTAAATCTGGTCTTGCTGTGTGACTGTGGACCTTTTTTGCCTCAGTTTCCTCATCTGGAGATAGTAGCACTACGTCCCAGGATTGTTGTGAGGATTAAATGATATAATAATTGTTAAGCTTTTTGCACAATGCCTGCCATATGGTAAGTGTTGCATAAATGTAAACAACAAAAATATCAATGATACATAGACACTTGATATGTGGTGAGCTGAAGGTTCTGTCTTGTAGTTGTTCCTACAGTATTATTTGGGTCAAAAGGAGAGTCAGGGAAATGCCTATATCCACTTTGGGAAGTTCTTTCAAATGGCTGTAGAGATTCCGGGGGTATTCTGCTGTGTGGTGGCTTGTACAATTATAACAGCTTTCTTGCCTAAGGCCTTTGATGAACAATTACAGAAACAAATAGCTGATGGAGCAGCTGAAAAACACACACATACACACACACACACACACATTCCCAAATACACAGAACAAACAAAACAAAAAATACTGCTCAGTGGTGACCCCCATCATTCAAATGGAAACCAGATGTATTTTTTTCCATCAAAGTCCTGAGAAAGGCAGTTTCATTGAGAATAGTCTCCATATTAGGCTTCAACATAATTACTGAAATAGAGATCAAGTCATTATTTCATATTTCTTCAGAAATAAATTAAAAAAAATCCAATAAAAATCTCTCCCTGGTGTTCCACAGCAGAAACTCGTTGGTCTGCCAAGCAAAGCTTATAGCTCAACAGCTGATGGACGAGTAGAGAATGTTCCTGCTAATGAAGGTGGAATGTAAAATGTGGTTGTAAACTGCCCTCAGTTATGATAGCTTATGAGATAACTGTTTGATAAGCTTTATACATGAAATGTTTCCTGCAGATTTATGTGAGCTTAATGGCATCTTTCCCCTTAATCTCATCTTCTCACTTAGTTTTTGCAGGTCTTTACACTGTAGATCTTCCATTCTTGAAACTTTATCCAATAATGGAGAGTTTGAGAGCCAATTCCTAAATTGCTTCTACCCCAGAATATAGTACCCCAATTTGGTCACTGTACACATTATCTTTCTCTTTTAAAGGGGAGCATTTCCAAATGAACCAAGCAAGTATTCACAAGGTAGTCAGAAAAAGCAAAACAAGGATATCTTAATGTCTTTCTTAAAAACTTTAGAAGTGATTGTATGGCACTGACATAGGACCTTCCAGCATGGTGTGCCCACATCAGAGAAGGGGCTATGCTCTAGGAACAAAGCAGAATTGAATTAGCTCAGAAGAAATACAAGATATGCAGAATTAGAGAAGCCATTTCAAATGTTCATAGAGACTATTTGTGTCAAACCTGTGGCAAAGCATTTTGAGATCATATTGGTCTGATCAACCACAGTCGGACACACTGTTGCTCAACTCTAATATAGTGATGGCCTTTTGGTCTTCTTTGAGAATGAGGGACAACAATTTAATACAGCATCTTTGTCCTTTTTTTAGGGAAGCATTTCCAAATGAACCACTAGTTTAGGATCCAGAACTTATTAGCCTTGAATGGCCCTCCCCCTTAGGATTATGCAGGATAAATCTTATTTTACTTAAAGAGAATATGTTTTATGAAATTAAAGGGGAATGTTTTCTAACTCTCCTTTCCCCAATCCCACCACAATGTTACTCTCTTCTCAGAACATTGAAATCTCTTTTCTTCTCTCTTTATATTATTTCACTTGCTGATTTCATCAGCTTTCATGGATCTCATTACCTTCTCTATGCTCATAATTCTCAAGTATACCTATCCTGCCCCTAACTCTGCTGACTCTTTATCTTCATCTCCAATTTTCTTTCAGACATCTCAAACTGATGTCCAGTAAATCTAATGTTCAATAAATCTAAAATGGAACTCATTAATTTCCCACTATACCCTCTTGCTTCCTCCTAAATCTCCTTCCCTTTTAATTACTATAGAGAACAATCTATCCTTCCAATCCCTTGGGTTCATAATCCAGGAGCCTGTATTCCTCACTGTCTCTCATCTCCATATCCAGTCTATTGCCAAACCCTATCAATATGACCTTTAACATCACTCAAATATGCCTCCTTCCCTCCTCAGATACTACCACCAATCTAGTGCAGGATCTCATCATCTCATGACTTGATTATTACAATAACTTGGTGATGGGTCTGACTGCCTCAAATCTCTCCCCACTCAAATTCATTCTCCATTGAGCCACTAAAGTGTTTTTTCCCCAAATTGCAATTCTAGTTATAGCATCCTCCACCCTATCCCACACACTCAATAAATTCCATGGTTTCCTGCTATCCCCTGCATGCTTTGTTTGACATCCAAAGTCCTTTAAAATTTAGCACTTCCTACTTTTTCTTTTCTTATACTTTATTCCCTACACATACTCTCCCATTCAGTGACATTGGCCTCTTGATAATTCCACAAATATGACCCTCCATCTCTCTCTCCAGGCATTTTTCCTGACTGTTCCCATGACTAGAATACTCTCCTTCCATTCTGATTTCTGACCTCTCTGGTTTCCTTTAAGTCCCAACTAAAGTCTTACCTTTTATAGGAAGTTCTCCTAACTTCTTTTAATTATACTTCTTTCCCTCTGCTAATTATTTCCTACTTATATTGTATAGAGCTTGCTTCCTATATACCTGTTAGCATGTTGTCTCCTCAATTAGAAGGTAAGCTTCTTGATAGCAGGATCGTCTTTTGCCTCTTGTTGTGTCACTAGTGTTTAGCATAATGCCTGATAAATAATAGGTGCTTAATAAATGTTGATTGATTTTTGTTGTTGTTATATTATCAGTCTATGACATTCCATGTTCTGTAGGCACACTAGATCACTGATGTTAATAAAAAGAATAACCACACAATAAGCTATAACTTTGGAATATTAAAATCATTGTGCACTATTCCAAATGCAAATTATTCTGCCTTCTTCCTCCTAATTGATTCTGTTCCTTATGCCTTTCTCTCTAAGGTTACCTTTTTGTCTGTCATATATGTATTTCATGTTTACACTTATAGGAGCTTGGTACATACTTTCATATGATTTTTGCCATTAGAATATAAGATTCCTGATGATGGGTGCTATTTTGCTTTTGTCTTTGTATCCTCAGTAAGTAGAATAGTACCTGGCATAAAATAGGCAACAAATAAATGCTTTCGATGGTATGCTTAGAAAATAGCAGAAATCAAACTAAAAAACTACTAGAGAAAATTCACAACTTTAGTAAAGTTGAAAGATGCAAATAAATCCACATAAAATATTAGCATTTCTATATGTTACCAATAAAGTCTAAGAGATACAAAGAGAAATTCCATTTAAAATAACTAGATAATATAAAACATTTGTCCATCTCTTTGCCAAGATAAAGTCAGGAACTATATGGACACAATACAAAACACTTTCCACACAAATAAAGTCAGATCTAGTCAATTGAGAGCATATCAAGTGCTTATGGGTAGATTGAACTAATATAATAAAAATAACAATTCTACCTAAATTAATTTGCTTATTCAGTGCCATACCAATCAAACTCCTAAGAAATTATTTTATAGATCTAAAAAATGACAAAATTCATGTGGAAGAACAAAATGAGAAGAATTTCAAGGGAATTGATAGAAAAATGAAAATGAAGGTGCCTTAGCTATACCAGACCTAAAATTAAATTATCATAAAGCAGCAGTCATCAAAATCTTTTGGTATTGGCTAAGAAATAGAGTCTTGATCAATGAAATAGATTAGGTCCACAAGACATGATATTTAATGACTATAATAATCTAGTGTTTGATAAACCCCAAAACCCCAGTTTCTGGGATAAGAACTCACTATTTGACAAAAATTTCTGGGAAAACTGAAAAATAGTATGATGGAAACTAGGCCTTGACCTACACCTAATATCCTATATCAAGATAAGGTCAAAATGGATTAATAATTTATATATAAAGAGTGATAATATAAGCAAATTAGAAGAACAAAGGATAGTTTACCTTTCAGATCTGTGGATATGGAAGGAATTTGTGGCCAAAGAAGAACTAGAGATCATTATGGAATATAAGAAGGACAATTTTGATTCTATTAAGTTAAAAAGTTTTTGTTCAAAAAAAATCAATGCAGATTAGATTAGAAAGAAGTAGTAAATGGGGGGAAATTTTTATATCTAAGGCCTCATTTCTAAAATATATAGAAAATTGACTCAAATTTATAAGAATACAAGCCATTCTCTAATTGATAAATGGTCAAAGGATATGAATAGATAATTTTCAGATGAAGAACTTGAAACCATTTCTAGTCATATAAAAAATGCTCAACTTACTATTGATCAGACTATATATCTCTCAGATTGGCTAAGACAGGAAAAAATAATGTTGAATGTTGAAGAGGATGTGGAAAAACTTGGACACTAATATATTATTGATAGAATTGTGAACTGATCCAACCATTCTGGAGAGCAATTTGGAACTATGCCCACAAGGCTATCAAACTGCATATCCTTTGATCCAGCAGTGTCTCTGGTGGGCTTGTATTCCAAAGAAAGTTTAAAGAAAGGAAAGGGACCCTCATGTGCAAAAATGTTTCTGGCAGCCCTCTTTGTAGTGGCAAGAAACTGGAAACAGAGTGGATGCCCATCAATTGGAGAATGGCTGAATAAATTGTGCTATATGAATGTTATGAAATATTATTGTTCTGTAACAAATCATCAGCAGGAGGATTTCAGAGAGGTCTGGAGAGACTTACATGAACTGATATTAAGTGAAGTGAGTAGAACCAGGAGAACATTGTACACAGCAACAACAAGATTATGAGATGATCAATTCTGGTGGACGTAGCTCTTTTCTTCAGTGATGATTCAGTGGTGATTCAGTCCACTAGTCTTGTGATGAAGAATTATCTTGTGCAGCTAAATAATTGTGGAAATATTTATAGAAGAATTGCACATGTTTATTATATATTGGATAACCTGCCATCTAGAGAAGTAGGGGAATGAAGGAGGAAAAAAATTTGAAACAAGATTTTGCAAAGGTGAATGTTGAAAATTATCTATGCATTTGTTTTGAAAATACAAAGCTTTATATATTCATAAAAAGAGAAATGTTTCTTGTTTGCTTGCTTCAGTTCTAGGTCCAAATCACTATCCATTTTCAGTATCATCCCACATATAGGTACTATTGAACTGGATTAATACAACTGTATATCAGTAGTCTGGAATAGTGGCAACTTTCATTCACATCTTTCCTCCACCCAAGTAAAGCCAAATGGATTTCTCTTGGAGCCTCCACAAAGCCATACTCTCATTTCTTATTGTAGCATAGAAATTATTCTGAATTTTTGAATACTTTAACAATGGCAAACAGTCTTTGACTAGTTTTATGATGTTGAAAAAGCTTTGAGTTATGTACCCAGCTGTACACAGACTGTGTCTGCTTTTGGGTGACTGATCTAGCTAAGTGTGGAGAAACCCATCAATATATCAATAAGAGAATGGAACTTTGGTGAGAAATTCTTTGGTCAAAATAACTCATGAAACAAAGAAAAATACAAAATGGTCCTTACTCTTGTGTAGCCCCTCTCCTAGTCCCCTACATCATATACTACACTTTTTGACTTATGCAACAATGGGGGCAGAATAAGAGATAGAGTACTGTAGAAATAACATGAATTTTGAACATACACAAGCATTGCTTTAGCTATTGGTACACTGTGAAATCCTTGTCTAACTGCCAATAAAAGAGTTGTATACTTATCAATATTTGCATTCTTGATATAAACAAAACTAGTATAGAAAATAGATTGTGGCTAAATATCACAATACCCTATAGGTTTTTCTTAGAGAAATAAATTTTTTAAAAATTTGGTAGATTTGATTTTTTTGTGCATCTGAAAGTGACAAAATAAACCAATTCACAAGATATTTGACTATCTTAGTGCTCAAAATAAGTGTTTGAAAAAAGATCATCATGATAATTATTGCAGGTTAAGCATAAACATCTATAAAATAAGGTAAAGAGGTAGAGAAACCCTTAGAAAATCCAAATAGTAACACTTTAACTAAACAAATTATTTGGTACTCTGTAACTCAATGAAAATAGGAGGATTGAAAAAAAAAACAAAGGTTGAAAGATGGGCAAGAGTACTACACGGGGGAGACCCAAGATTCCCAAACCATCAAGAAATCTAATATCTATCTATCATAAATGCTTTCTTCAAGAAAAAAAAGAGATAAAATGATATTTGAAAAAATGAATTTGATTTTATTTTAACAGACAGAAAATAATTCATTACTAATCTGAAAGTCATTCTTGAGTTAGCTGTCCTTGTACAGCCAAATCACCAACTCATTAAAAATCAAAATTAATACAAAACTAGAATAAAAATGAGAAAAAGATGTGGCATGCAATTAAAATACTTCCAGTCTGATCAGTTTAAATAAGTTGTTGATGCCAAAGAAATGAGAAGTGAATAGAGAAAAAGACAGTGAAAAATTATAATAATTTAATAAATGTTTAACCAGAGAAAATCAATTGTCCAAACTAGGATACCTGTAGCCTCTAAATACTTCCTAACTCAACAAGCAATTGACGTATTTGATAGAGACATATGTAAGCTAAAGGGAACATGGATTTAGAATATAAACTCATTTATGAAACTTTATCCAGATTATTATTATGAATAGTGAAAGGTTATGAACTATATCATTTCATAAAATTAAAAGAATCCATAAAGGGAAAAAATAGCAGAATAGTTTACAGACAATTTGATATGAGATCTAACTAAGCAAAATCATTCTTAGGGTATTTAAAGATGTATTTGGAAGGAAAATAAATGGGGGAAAAGATGGAAAAGATTTGCAAATACTATTAGGATAAACTCTTTATCCTAAAGGGCAATGGAGCCATTATAGTTGAACTCTATCACAGTTCTTAATGTACTGAGAGAGAAATAGAAATAACATTTCAGAAAGCAAAAATGAAGACAATAACTATATAAGAACAAGTAGATGAAATTTTCATTGTGGGTGGTGATGGCAAAATTTTAAAGGCATTAATTATCTAGGAATCTAAAGGAATGGAACATAGGAAAGGTATGGGGGAAAAAAAAAAAAAACAAAAAAAACCACGCACAGATCTTGATACCGGGAAATATCAATCAACATCACATCAGTAATTATTGACCCATATGTCTACTTTCAATTAATCAGTCTTCTTCATTGATTAAAATGAAAAGTTATGGAAATTATCTATTCACACTTTGAGGGCATTTTTAAGGAAGCTGTCAGAGAGGAAAATAAAGATTTTGGCAAGATGTGGTCTACAGTAGACCACATCTTAACTAGCACAAACGGATTGAAAGATTTAGAGATAGATATCACTGTGCTTAATGTTGATCAAAAAAAAAAAAAAAAGAAAAAAAAAACCTTTTGATTTGGTACAGTGAAACATATCCTTAAAAATGTTTCTTCAACAAGGTATCTCCCATATATTTGTCAAAATTTTATGATACCTTGAATGGTGACCAAGTTTGTGATCCTCATCTTGCTGAGTTCAAATCTGGCCTCAAATACTAGCTGTGTGAATCTAGGCAAGTCACTTAACCTCACTTTTCTCATCTATAAAATGAAATGGAGAAAAAAATGGAAAATCCCTCCAATCTCTGCCAAGAAAACCCTAGATGGGATCATGAAGAGTTAGATGGGTCAAAAAAAAAATCCAAACCCACCTGAACAACAACAATAACAACAAAAAACACAATCGGATATGATTTTATTCATAAATATGTTTCTGACAGATGCTGAAAATGAATTCATATCTTTATATGAATTCATATCCAGTAGTGGAAAACAGACTGGACTGACTAGAAAATTAGGTAGCCATTTTAATGATTCTAATATTTTCCTAAAAGAGAAGCTCATCTTTTCAAAATTCTGGTGATATTAAGTATTTTAAGTTATTAACTATAACCTCTGAAGAACTGAGTTTGTAGCTCTCCAAAAGGGCATTGGAAAAGTGACAGTTTGGTATGAACCCACTATACCATGTTAAAAACAAGAAATTATGAAGCAGTGTAAAGGATATCAGGAAACTATATAATTAAGGAAAGATTCACCAGTCACATACTGAGAATGAGAGATAACCAATGGACACTTTACATATTCTACTTTTTTATTCATGCTATATGAATAACTTAAGGAAGATCTGCAACATATTAAACTTAGGGGAGGAGGACAGTGAAATGACAGAGGGAATAAAGCACTTGCCCTGAAGTCAGGAGGACCTGAGTTCAGGTAGAGCCTCAGACACAACTCATACTAGCTTTATGACCCTAGGCAAGTCACTTAGCCCCAATTGCCTCAACAAAAATAAATAAATGAATGAAATAAACTTATTGGAGCATGTGAATAAGAGTCACACAGGATGTGTAGGAATATATGAGTTACAATTTCTATCATTAAAGGGAATAAATATCCATATCTAGGAGATCAAGGACCCATCATTTTAATTTTCCCCCATGGATTATTAGGACAATCTGTTTTGTGTAAACATAGATATTATTGAGGAGGTACTATGATTTTATAGGACTTAATGAAATCAGCACAATGTCATTGAAAATAGGATCATTTGTAATATTTTATCATCTACAAGGAATTCTTCTTCCATTTGGATTGTAAGTTATTCTCCATGACATTGGTGAGAATAGGTGAAACTATATTTCATAATCTGAAATTAATAGAGATTCGTTGAACAGGATTATCTTTGCACTTGTATTTTTAAAGGGATAACAAGAGTCTAGTGATTTTTCATATTTTTATTGAGAATATTTTGTATTTTTGTATATAGAAGTCATGTTCAACTAAAATAGTAATGGGTTCATATGGGTAGCATATAAACTTAGAAAGTCACAAATTAATCACTATCTAAATTGTATTGTACTTTCAATTATTTTGCTAAACATTCCCCAGTTACATTTTAATCTGGTTCCTGCCATACTTTGTGGGCTACTTATCTTTGGTATAGATCATTCTCACGAGGACTATATAAAGATGAGAAAATGGACACATGACTTGGTAGTTACTGATACACTTTTGACTACCTTTGAGTGGCAATAACAACTTCCACACGCCCCTTCTTTTGGGGTTCTTCTTTTCAGACATATT
The DNA here is from genome assembly GCF_048593235.1 of Sminthopsis crassicaudata. Lineage (NCBI taxonomy): Eukaryota > Metazoa > Chordata > Mammalia > Dasyuromorphia > Dasyuridae > Sminthopsis > Sminthopsis crassicaudata. The sequence goes on along the minus strand of NC_133617.1, from coordinate 409,968,715 downwards.
GTCAAAAAGTCTTCCAAAATTATCAATATTGTTTCATTCCAAGCATAAAGTTTCTCTTTTATACTTGATATGAACTAACAGCTCTTTCAAATTTCATCTTCAGTGTTATTTCTGCTTATTTCATGGTGGTTATTAAGGTGTTAGTATTCAAATGTGGTATTTGTATCAAAAGTGCATTGTTACAGAAATTCTGACATCTGTTCTATTTTCTTTCTATTTGTTGACTTCTTGATAATTTAATTTATCAATGCTTTTGGGATGATGTGGCTTATTGGAAGCTTTTTCTTCTTTTGCAAGGCAATACTACTTGCAATCTTTTACTATCCTCCTCTATGAAATTTCAAAAATGAATTTGTATTTCAAATTGGTGTTGTCTAGAACTTCCATATATCTCCACTTTATCATAGAGTACCATACTTTATTAAACATCATATATTTGTTGACTAGGGTAGTATTCCATTGGCATATTTGTGGCAACTATTCAATGTTGTTTAAACTTTTATTAGAAATGGGGATAACTAAGATTAATATTCGTATATTCTTCCATTCTTTCTCTTGATTTTGAAATTCATAGATTATTTGAAGGTCAAGTTGAAGTTGTTACAATTTTAAGTAGTATCACTAATATTCCATGAACACTGAGTTGACATGCTGTTGGAAAAACTGAACCATATCAAAATTAATATTCCTGTGAGAAGTGAAATCAGACAACATAAAGAAGTTGTTCTCCATATAAAAGAAAAGAAAGTAGTTAGAAGATTGGTTTTTATAGTATATCCAAAGACAAACTTTGCATGGGATACTTTGTTAAGATGTTATATTGCAGTGCCCATTATGAGCAGAAGCTAAAAGATCAACAAGAAGATAATTTTAGTTTATATTCTTACTTCTATTACTGATGATGGGAAATCTCAATAATTTTTTTAAAATGGTTTCTGAGAGGAAGAAATCTCATGCTTTTAATTAGGTTGGGTGAAGTTTTTCAGGTACATCTGTTGCTGAGACATAGGATCGTAGATTCAGAGATGGAAGTATATCTAGTCCAAATCTAGGACAAAGAGATTAACAGACTTCTTCAGTCATTGAGTTGTATAACTTTCAACCCTACTCTCTCTAATTCTATTGTTATCTTCTCTTCTTCTGTAACATCAATAACTTTAGTTTTTCTAGAGGAAAATATGAGATAACGGAAATGATATTCATTTGAAAACCTCCAAGTATAATTTCAATATTACGTTATTAGTATTATAAAGATATCAATATTGCCAAAGTATTACAAAGCAGGTTTTCTTAGAATTACAAGATTTGAAGTCATCTTTGAGCAATATCTTCAATCACTTAAAGATCTTCAGGGAGGTGGTTGAAAAAAATTCAGTCAATCAATCAATATTTATTAAATGTCTGTTATGTGTCAGTGCTAGGGATACCAAAAGGGGCAATAAGCAGTCTTTTCCCTTAAGGAGCTTAAAATATAATGAGGGAGACAATATGCAAACAAATATATGCTAAGCAAACTGTATAATAGGAAGTAATTAACAGAGGGAAGTCATTGGAATTGGAATTAAGGAAGGCTTCTTGTAGAAAGTGGGATTTTAGTTGGAACTTGAAGTTAGAAAGAGTAGTAGCCAAAGCAGAAGACAGAAAACATACCACATATGAGGAACAGCCAGAGAGAATTCCCAGAATAGGAAGATTGAGTACCTTCTTTGTGGAATAACTAGAAGGCTAGTGTTACTGAATTGAAGATTAAGTGTTAGGGAGTAAGGTGTAAGAATCCTGGGAAAGTAGGAGGAGCCTAGGTAGGTTATGGAGGGCTTTGAAATCCATAGTATTTTGTATTTGTTCTTAGAGGCAAAAATAAGTCATTGAAGTTTGTTGAAGGGAATGGGAGGTGGCAGGATATTGATGTGATTGAACCTGCATTTTAGGAAAATCATTTTAGTGTCTGAATGGGAACAGATTGGAATGGAGGGAGATTTGAAGCTAGTAGATTCATCATTGAAATAATCCATATTTAAGGTAATGAGTTTGCACTGGAGTAATGGCAGAATAGAAGGGGCTATGTCCAAGTTATGTTGAAAGGTGAAATCAACAGGTTTTGGAAATAAATTGTATGTAGTAAGGGGAGAAAATACAGTGAAGAATCCAGGATGACTCATAGGTTGTGAATCCTCAGGAATTGGGAGGATGGAATTACCCTCTAAAGTAATAGGGCAGGTAGGATATGAGAGAGTTAAGGAGGAAAATAATAATTTCTGTTTAAGACATACTGAGTTTAAGGTGTCTACTATACATTTAGTTTGAGATGACTGAAAGACAATTGGAGATATGAGAGTAGAGGTCAGTAGATAGATTGGGGCAGGATAGATAAATGCTGAAAAGTATGAGCATAGACAGAGATGGTAATTAAAACCATGTAAAGTAGAATTGAAGAAAATCCAGGACAGAATCCTCAGTGACACTGACAGAGGATGTGATTTGAAGGAGAATGAAGCAAAGGAGACAAAGAAGCAGTAATCAGATAGAAAAATAAGCTGGAAGAGAAAAGTATTTCAAAGATTTAGAGAAGATTTTACTAAGGAGAAGAGAAAATGACCAAAAGCTTCAAGGATTGCAGAGAGATCAAGGAGAAATAAGGACTAAGAAAAGGTTATTTGCAATGAGCAACTAAGAGATTATTAATAACTTTGAAGAGAGTAGTTTTAATGGAATGATAAAGTTGGAAGTCCAATTATAAGGAATTAAGACTAAAGGAAGAGGACAGGAAGTACTGGTTAGTATGCATTGTAGATATATATATTTTTAATAGTAGCTTTATTTTAAAAATATATGCAAATAGTTTTCAACATTTGCCCTTGTAAAACCTTGTGTTCCAAATCTTTCTCCCTCCTTCCTCCCTCCCCTAGACAACAAATAATATAATATATGTTAAATAGTGCAGTTTTTCTATACATATTTCCACATTTATCATGCTGCACAAGAAAAAACCAGATAAGATAGGGAAAAATGAGAGAGAAAACAAAAAGCAAGCAAATAACAACAAAAAAAAGATGAAAATACAATGTTGTGATCCACATGTAGTTGTTTTTAAGGAATTTAGCTAGAGGATGAAGTAATATAGAATTATAGTTAGAAGGGATATAAAAGCCATGTGGGCAGTAGCAAATCAGCCAGTAAAGAGTGAAAGATTGAAAATAAGTGAGAGAGGGTGACAGAGGGGGTAAGTGATGGAAAGAGATGGGATAGAGTGGTACCACTTGAACAAGTTGAGGGATTAGTCTTGGTAAGGAATAAAACCATTTCATCATGTGAGATGGAAACAAAGGAGATGGTGGCAGAAGGCACCAGAATTATGGGAGATGAGGAAGATTGGAAAGTTTACAGCAAATAGCTTTAATTTTTTCTATATAATATGAGGCAAAATTCTCAGCTGAAATGGTAGGAAAAGAGGGAGCCATAGCAGGTTTAAGGAGAGATGAAAAGATTTGGAAAAGAATCTATGGAAGTGGGATCATTCATTGATAAGAGAAGCATATTAAAATTCCCTAGGAACAGTGAACACCTAAATGATATTATATAACAAATTTGTAGTGGATATAGTCAGACTAATTTTATTATTTTCTCCAATTGTTATCATGTTTTCTCTTAAATTGAAAGTAAATCTACTTCTCTTTACTTTTCACCCATCATTCCTAGTTCTGTCCTATGGGATCAAGTAGAGTAGAACTTACCTTTCTGCTTGACATCCTTCTGTAGATTTTAAAACAGCTGTGAGGTGCTGATTAGGCATTCTCTCTCCAGATTAAACATTCCAAGTACCTTTAGTTATCTTGGTATATCTTAATCTTGTGGTCCCTTATCATCCTGATCACCCTCAGGACACAATTCAACTCTTCAAACTCTTTCATAACTATGATTTCTAGAATAGAAGTCATTGTTCTATATATGTGCTGGAACAGAGTAAAGGAAAGGAGGACTTTTGGGGGCACTGCTTTTTATCATTTAGCTTAAGATTGAATTACTCTTTTGCCTGCCATACCATACTGTTGCATCATATTGAGCAAGTAGTCAATTAAGACCCCTACAACTTTTTCAGATGATCTAAAGTTTAGCTATATTTCCTGCTGTCTTTTATTTGTGAAATTGATTTTTTAAAATCTAAATGTAAGGTTTTTACATTTATGCCCATTAAATTTCAGTTTTGATTATTCTCAACATTAGTGTGTTGATTTTTAAGCCCTGATGATCATTGAATATTCCAGAAGTTCTATCACACCATCACACTTTTATCATTTTCAATTCTTAAAGTTTGTGCCATTTAGCCCTTTATTAAAATGTAAGCTTTTTGAGAACAGGGACTATATTCTTTTTGCTTTTGTACTCCTAATACCAAGCCATGAAGTGCCTAGTAATGATTGTTTAATAGACACCAATTGGATTAGATTTGATTCATTTAACTCATTGATTAAAAATACATGCACAATTGTACACATATATGAATATGTATGTATGTATATATGTGTATATATATATATATATATATATATATATATATACACAACAACAAAAGATCAATATATCCTTAGAGTACTCTATTAAAGATTTCTCTTATAGTTGAAATTGAGCCATTAATGGTTGCTTTTTGGTTCCAGGTAGCTAGAAAATATGATGAATAAGACACAGGATTTGGAGTCAGGAAGGCTTAAGTTAAAATATTGCCTTAGATACTTCCTAGCTATGAGACTAGACAATTTGCTTATACCCATTGTACCACAATTTCTTCATCTGTTAAATGGGAATAATATTAACACTTACCTCACAAAGTTATCATGAGGATAAAGTGAGTTAACATATATAAAGCACTTTCCAAAAATCAAAATTATATGTAAATGCTTGCTATCATCATTATTTACAATTCCAAATTCACCCAATTGTTCTTTCTCTTAGTCCACCCCTCTCCATTGTCTATAAGGGTAATAGGCCTTGTTATATCTTTTGCTAAAGTCTATAGAAATCATACAAATTAGATTTCCCTGATATACTAGACTAGTGACTAGAAATGAGCTTAATCTGCCATGACCTGTTCTTGATGATGTCATATGGGCATTGTGTGTATTCTGTTTCATTTTCTAGCTGCTCAATAATCATCTTTTTGATGGCTTAGAATTGAAGTCAAATTCATCATTTGAGGATTTACAGATTACACTCAATTCTATTTTTTAAAAGTCTGGACAGTTTTTACTTTTAGCTTTGTGGCATTTCTCCCATTCTCTATGACCTTATAATGATGACAATAGTTTAGCCATCATATCTTCCCGTGCTTTAATACTTTGGAAATCTAATACTACAATTAGCTTTAGCCTGTTGACTTGACCTTATCAAAGGCAGCAAGGTGTCCTCTTATCTCATTTTGTCTCTTTGGTTTAACTTTCACATTTGATCCATCAGCTGGAAAAGAGAGAAAAAATGTTTCTTTTTTAACGAGTAAACAGAATAAGCATTTATTAAGCATCTACTGAATGTTCAACACTTTGCTTGCGACATTGATGAAATAGTTGTTACTCTCTACAAAAATATGTGAGTGTGTGTGTATGTGTGTATGTGTGTATGTATTTATTTTTTAAAAAATCAAGTTGGTCAGTAAAGTCTCTGTGCACACACATTTGTCTCTTTAATTGTTATATTTTTCTTTCTCATCAGAATTGTTAAATTTTTATTCTGATAATTTTGGGGAAGAATTCCATCTCCTTTGGAATAACCTTACCATAAGAGGTTACTTATCTCTTTTCTGGAACTTCAAAATATGTTCTCCTAAAATCTATTGAAATGGGAGATTATACTTAATTTTATGTCCTTTCTCTAGCACAGAATTGGAGGTAGAATGATTATTTTCCTCAAGGTTCCCAACATTTCTACAGTGACAACCATTTCCTCTTCACTGATTGGAATCTATTCAGATTCAAATACAGAATAATACTTTCCCTCATTTCTCCCTCTATCTTTGCATGAATGAAATTATTATTAAATTTATTAACAGTTTTGCTTTTGATTAATGGAGAACTCAAGCAGATGTCCAAATTACTAAAATGCCCTAATATTACTATATCATGCCTATGTGCAAGGCTTGTGATCTATTTCCTGACTTCCTCATCTGTCTCTTTCTGCCTTAATGGTCTGTAACATACTTCCATAACAATATTACTTCATGCTTTCCAGCATACTATTTCCCCTTTGGTTCCTGGATGTGCTCTCATGATTATATCCTAATATACAATGTACTGCTCTTTTTATCTAATCTGTTCCTTTGGCTTTAGTCTAGTCATAAGTTTCATTCATTCCTCAATCTCAATGATACCTAAAAGGTCAAATGTACTTGCCTCAGTATCTCTAATATACTTTGTTATCCATATGTTGTGTGCTTATATAACTGTCTTGAGCCTATTTTTTTATTTATTACTGGGTCCTTATCCAAATTTAATCTCTTGTGAGTTATTGGTATATACCTCACTATTTTATTTTTTCTGTATTGTAGCTGTTTTCTATAGTCGTCAGAGCAGTAGAGGTAGGTTCTTCTTCCTCTGTCCTTCCCTCTCCAAATTCCTTTCCAGATTAAAGACAGAGTGATTATATTTGTAGGGCTTCAGGAAACTATAGATCTCATTAGCCCTCATGAAGTATTCTTCATCCCTTGTGAAAAGTCTATCATTCTTGTAATTTAAGCTGTCGTTTAGAAATTCAAATTCCATTCTCTGACAACCCTTACTTGATCAGTTGTTCACTTCCTTAAGTCTATTTCTCTTTTAAGATCCAATTCTCTGCTATTAATTATCAGACATCATGAAATCATCACCTTTGCCTCTAAAGTCTTTATTTTCTTGTCTGGAGACTTCAAAAATCACTAGAAATGCCTTCTAGGTTACTTCTGGTAACATAATTTACTCCCCTGTAGGTCACCAGAAGTGGATAGCGTTTGTCAGATTTATCATGTCTTGGAAAGTTCACTGTCATAACCTGTAAACATGCCCCATAAAGGAAGCTGACCTCTCCATTGTAAAGGCCAAATAGCTGCCATGATATCTCTTATCAGGGAGTCTCCAGCCACCATTTTTTGTTTCTTCTTCCTCTGAGTCTTACTGTAAATCAATATTATTTGTTGATTCACTTCATTATTCCTTAGAGAAGTCATTTCTTTTTGACTTATTATTGTGATTATTACTATGTTATAATTGTACCATAGAGGGTTTGATTCCCTCCCTCAATTACTTAGCTACAAGTATTTAGTTTTAACATGTTTGGCATGTATTAATAGCCAAAATTTGTATAGCAGTTTAAGGTTTACAAAGCACTCTACATATATTATCTCATTTAATCCTAGTGAGGAGTTTTTCAAATCCAAAGGTTCTAAGAATCTCCTGGAGAGTAATTCTTGACTTGACAATAAATCAAGAGACAAGACTAGAAGATAAAAAAGTTTAATTAGAGCCAACTGGTAGGTAGTTGCCAGGTGGCCAGCAACTCCATAGAATGAAGAGAAATACACATAAACAGTTATTCCTTCCATATGGATTTGATATATGAATATTGATATAAAAAATTAAATGGGAATTTTTGGGGATATTTTCAAAAGCTTGCAAAAGCTGCAAATGAAACACAGAGGTCAGGTAACAGAAAAATTTTAGAAACTCAGAAATGCATTTTATATATATATATATATATATATATATATATATATATATATATATATATATATATATTTGGATAATATGAGCCTGTTTTAACTTTTAATACCATAATAATTCAGACTTCTTCTCTGATACAAAAGGAGAGCCAAAAACTTTACGTTAATTTTCCATCTCACAGGGACATCTGGCTCCTAGTCTCCACAATAAGGATAACTCAATTACACAACTGTAGAACAGGTGGTAAAAGGAACCCATCAGGTCAGGCTGCTCAATCACCTTCCACATTTGTGAAGCCAAATAGCAGAGATAGGATACCAGGTGATTTGGGGAGAGGTATGTCTTAATTTTGGGTTTATAAATTGTTAACCTTGGTGTAGTCCAAGATCAGGTCTGTTCTATGACAGTGTTTCCCTGTTAGTTAATCTTACTTGACTATTGTGGGGCAGAAGTCTCCAGTTAATCTCATCTGATTTTGTAGGTAGTACTGGAGATCCTACTTAGTATAAGCTTCCCTTAAAGATGAAATCAAAGCAGAAAACAGAGAGTTATTTCACACGATCCTGTAGCTCCTTTTTTTTTTTGATTCCGTGGTTATTATTTCTCAAGAGAAGTTCCCCCCAAATCAGCAGCACACAAATTCCTCTCCATTCCTTACAACAACAATCTTGTTAGCAGTGCTATTACCATCTCCATTTAGTAGTTACAGAAACTTGACAGTGAGTTTAAATAAATGACTTGACCAGGATCAAATTTCAGAGGCAAGATTGAACACAGCTATTTCTGACTTCAAAACTTGACCACTTAGATATTCTAGAGATTAGTTGTGACTTCCAAATAGTTACTAAAAGTTTACCAGCCCACAGAAACCTTCAGCACTGCTGAAGCCAACGAAGCCAACTTAATTTCTAAGGAATACAACCCTTGCCATCTGCTCTCTCATTCCTCCAACACATTCAAAGATGGTGAAATTAAAGCTTCATTAGTGTTCTGGTTTATATAAACCCCAACAATTGTTATAGTGTGACCCTAAAAAAAAATTCACATAGGGGAACAATAAGGATGACTGAATTTTTATTAGCCAGCCATGGATCTTGGGTTTCTATAGGATTCCTTTTGGAAAAGTATATTCCTCTCTTTTTAAAAAAAAATTAACAATAATTTTTCATTTAAAAAACATACAAAGGTAGTTTTCAACATTCACTCTTGCAAAATCTTGTGTTCCAAATTTTTCTGTCTTTCACTCTCCTCCCCTACATAGTCCAATATAAGCTAATTCTCCTAAACATATTCCCACACTTATGCTGCACATGAAAAATCAGATCAAAAAAAGAAAAAATTAGAAAGAAAAAAAACCAAGCAAACAACAACAACAAAAAATAAAACTACTATGTTGTGAGCCACATTCATTCCCCATTTAAAGCATACTTCTCCAAGAAACAAAAGTTCATGGGTGTACATATTGGACAACTGATCCATCTATCTTATAGGATATCCTTTAGATTCTGAGATTGCTTTAGGGGCTTCCAGATCAGCACTATATGTTTGATCAGGGAAAGCAGCCCTCTTGGAGAAACAAACTCTTGTTTGGAGCCCCCAGAGATCCAGAAGATCCCTAAACAAGTAAATCCATTCCCTTAATGCCTTACCAGGTTTGAAAGGTGGTGCTGAAATCAGTTTGTGTTATCACTTAAAAAGAACTTCCCTAGTACTGAATGGGTTAACAGGGGGCTGTGGGATGAGTAATTAAAGGGCTCTTTTGACCTGGATAGTAACATATAAGAGAAAGTCAAAAATATGAATACCCCAAAATAGGCTAATCATTCCTAGCAATAGTGGGATTCTAGATTTATTTGTATTTATTTTAATTTCCAGGGAAATTTTAGGGAAGAAATCTTTTATGGAAGCTCACCAACTCTTATCATCACACAGAATTTTAGTTTTTCTGTTATTTTTGTCATAACAATTCTGAGGAGAAAGTAGAGTTGTTGTTTTTATTGCCATCATACAAATGAGGGAATTGGGGCTTGGGGGGGCTTAAGTGACTTGCCCAAGACCACACAACTATAGGGTCTGAACTTATATCTTACCTGTCCAACTTCTTTTCTATTGTATTCTTTTGGGCTATTTAGGGAAAATAGAGAGATAAAACAATTGTTAAGCACTTTCTTTGTACTCGTCATTGTTCTAAGTATTGGATACAAATGCCAGAAAGCATGATAGTTCCTGCCAGGAATTTACTGGCAAATGTTTAATAATCAAGTCTATGGAGGGGAGAGGAGGGATGACACACTTTCACATTTTAGCTGTATTATTTACTTTTTCTCTATCATTTTCCTAGGTCTAGACCAGAGATGTCAAACATCCTACCTGTGGGCCCCATTGCTGCTTACAACATTATGCAGCAGCTGAACAAGATTAAAATATATTTGGGGAATATTTAATAAAATAAATAAAAAATATAATAAGACATAGATAATGTTCGTATGTGGTTTTCTAAGTCAATGTGATTAGGAGGAATCCTAATATATGGTCCCATTTCTATTTGATTGTAACACCACTGGTTTGTACAATCAACCAAAAACAACATATCAAGTCCATGATTTGTAGTATTTGCAGAAAATTTAACAGTTGATCATTGATAGCCATATGAGCTAACTTCAGCACAACTCTGAATTCTCTGCCCTCAAAGAGTTTACACTGTAATGTGAGAAGACCACACACAAAGGGGCAGGGGGGAAAGGAGAGTATATATCTGGAAAACAATTTGGGGAGCATACACCTCTGGATAATAGTGTGGCAGCCTTAGACTTTGGCAATTTAAGTCAAAAACATATCTATCGGAATAGCAGGACTTGGGAATATAAACCCAGTTTCTAATTTTGAAGGAAGGTGAGAATGATAGGCAGAGAGAGTGGCCAAGATGGCAGAAAGCTGTAACTCAAAAAAGAATGAGGAAAAGATCCTGGGGAGGCCAATGTCAGGAGTTAAAGAATAAGAAGAAAAACCAGGACCTGAGATTATTGGTTAGATGATTCCTGGGAGGAAAATTAATTTGAAAGTGAGCTTATAGTCATAGCTATGTTTTAAAGGGATCACTTGGTTTTAATGGTCTAACTCTTCTGGTTTTTGAGATGATCAAGGGTGACTCTGTACTTAAATGAGATCTGGTAGGTTGTAATTAATGATTCATATAGCAAAGAACAATGGAGCATTGGTTAAGGACCCTTAGAAAACCAGATGGTTGAGACTTATCAAATGAATGAAGCTCAGGTGCATTCAGTTACTTAATGGCCCAAAGCATGCTGTTTCCCTGGCTTCAAGGTTGGTGACCTGGGCTTGGCAACCTGATCCCAATTTCCAGCTTTATTTTATATGAACTGCATTTACCTCACTCCATAGCAGGATCTTTTATTTCCAACTAGGCAAACCCATCTGATCCTCGATTATGTCTTAATTTCAGCAGATTGCTACATAAAGGTCCTGCAGAAAGTGAGTGGAGGTAGTTTCCTTGTTAGGATCCTGAAACAAAATGTGAAAATAGTAGAGAAATTCCATATTCCCCAAGAGATACATTTGACTCTCTTGTCTCTGTGCCTTTGTTCATATTTTTTTTTCTCTTCAACTGAGAGACCCACCCCTTTTCTCCCCATCTAAACAAATCTAACTCATCTTTTAAAGCCCACCTCAAAGTTCATTTCCTACATAAAGTGACTTAGATTAAATCATAAATGATCTCATTCTCTAAATTCTAAGTGCCCATGACTCATGAACTATTTTCATTGGATGCTTAACTACACACTGCCTGTGAAACTCCCATAGAATCAATCAATCAACAAGCATTTATTAAATACCGTGTTTCCCCAATAATAAGACCTATCCTGAAAATAAGACACCCACATACTCTTTAATATTCCGCTAAAATAAGCCCTCCCCCGAAAATAAGCCCTATCGAACTTACTATGAAAACGGTCATCATGGTGATCCCCTGCGCTATATGCTGCGTAGCGGTACCTTCAGTAAGCAGCGCCGCCCTCCCCTCCCGGGTGAAACACACGTCGCGCTCCGAGCTGCATCCAATCAGAGCTGCAGCAGTGAGCGCGTCATCCTCTTCTTCCCTGGTGATTTGCTTGCTGGCGCTACTGAGAGCAGCGCCGCGGAGTAGAGCTGAGACAGGACCATCTAAAAACTCGGTAAGTTCAGTAAGCGATGGAGAATAAAATAAGCACTCAGGGGGCATGATGGAGGCTAAAAGGGGCATGATGGAGGATAAAAGGGGCATGATGGAGGCTAAAATGGGCATGATGGAGGATAAAAGGGGCATGATGGAGGATAAAATAAGCCCTCCCCTGAAAATAAGCCCTCTGGTGTTTTTTAGTCCCAAAAAAATAATAAGACAGTGTCTTATTATCGGGGAAACACGGTATCTACTATGTTCCAGGTATTGTACTAGGCACTAGGAATATAAAGAATAAAATAATTCTTCCTTTTAAGGAGTTTATTTTCTAAAGGAAGGCAAGTGCATGTAAAATATAGATGAATAAATGTAAGTAGAATAAATACAAGTAGATGCAAAGTAGTTATAGAGATGTTAGATTTGGGTGGGAAAACACTAGTTCTTGGGTGTTTAATTAATTAGGAAAAAGATGGAGGTTGATCTGCATCCTTGAAGAGAGGAAATCTCTGAGGCAGAGATGAGAAGAAAGTCTCAGGTTTGGAGTTCAGAAATAGCAAAAGCACAAAGATACAAGATGGAATATTATGAAAAAAAAGACAGTATAAAGGGTGGCATGGTACAATAACACTCAAAGGATAGGATGGGTTCAGATTGTGAAGGACTAGAAGAGTTTATATTTTATCATATAGGAAATAGTCACTGGAATTTATTAAGTGGGAAAATGACATAGATCTATACTTTAGGAAAATAATTTTGGCAGCAATGGAGAGGAGGGATTAAACTGGGGATAGATTGAGGCAGAGAGAGAAATAATCTTGTGAGGCAATGAGAGAATGAGCCAAGGTAATAATTGTAACTAGTGAAAAGAGGATGGATACCATACATGCTGTGGAGCTAGAAATAAGATATGGCAAATTATTAGATATGTAAGAGAAATGAAAATTAGGGATTAAAGTTTCCAATGAAATTATAAACCTGGAAGGCTAGGGGGGAAAATGGGAGTATCTTTGATTGTTATAGGGAATTTTGGAAAAGAGAGGTAGGTTTTTGCAAAAGAATAATGAGAGTTTTTTTTTTAATCTGTTGAACTTGAGATGTCTGAGGGATATCCAATTTAGAATGTCTGATAGGAAATTGATAATAAAGGACTAAAGGTCAACATTGTAAATTGTCATTTCTGGAATTTATCTTAGTGAGTCCAATTCTCTCATTTTCTTGATCCTACACAGAATGCACCATGGAACCGATGATTGACACTGCCAAGAGTTTATAGGTAATAAAAATGACAGAATTTGTGTATCCATAAGTTTTGAAACTACTTTTCCTATATAGCCTCCATTTGACCTCATAACAGCATTGTGAGGAAAGTGCTACTAACCTCTCTGAAAATTAGTTTCCTTATATAGTAAGGGTAGGAATAAAAACTACTTCATATTGTTATTTGTGATAGCATATTCACAGCACTTTGTGATTTTTAAAAGTGCTTTGTAAATTAGAAATATTATTTTCTACATTTTTTTGGCATGAGGAGACATCATTAACTTAAAGTTTAAAAGTGCTTCCCAGTGCCCCCTTCTAATGACACTTGCTGTTTGCTGAACTTCATGTCATTTATCCTAAAATAAAATGTTATCTGGCAGATACTTATTTTCATATTTAAAATGAATTATAATAACCTTGACTTTTTTGAGGTAATTGGAGATAGCCTATGATAAATCAGTGCTTTAATAGATCATTTGGGGAATAGAAATGTGAATGAATTGGGACATCTTGCTATATCCAGTCTGTCTCTAATAGATGTACCAAGAGATGTATTAAGAAAAGAATCACCTTCAAAGGTTATTATATACCTCAACATACCTTCTTTCCCTTTATGCTTCTGCCATCTATACATTTAACAACATTCTTATAATCTATTTCTAATTTCAATTTTTATCTATTTGATGGAGATGGTGGTTAATAAGTTCCTTAAATTTAAAATCTACTCTAGGAAACAATATCTTTAATTTGTTCTGAATATTTCTCATTCCAGCTTCAAAGTCTATACTTTCTTTTTAGTATTTTAGAACTTGTTGAACAGGTTCATAATTATCTTTACTAATGTATGTTTTTATAATTCTTGATGTAACTCTTCTTGACTTTTCCAGACTGGAAAAGCTTTTTCAGAAGAAACATTTATTTGTCCCCCAACCCCCAACAATCTACCTATCATCCTGAACACTTTATTTTCCCTTATAAAGACATTCTTCAGTTCTTTTATATCTTCCTTGAGATAAAATGCCAGCTGTCCATATTCCATATATTCCAGATGTGGGTATAATATAGTTTTGTAGAAAGATAGGATAATCTTTTTGTTCAATTTTTAAAGTATTGTGGTCGAGGACAATTCAAAAATAATTTAGTCATTTTTTAAAAAATGTCTTATTAATATCATTTGTTTTTCCTCCACAGTAATTTGCCAACATGGTCTTCATACTCCCCCGCAAACTTTTTTGTAACAAAGAATAATAGTTAAATAAAACCAATGTTGCATAGTGAGGATCCCACAACCATTTAAATAATAGGAAGCATGTTTTAATATTTTATTAATCATGACAATTAATTTGAGTCTTGCTGCCTCTTATAATTGTTCCCTTATAATTAGAATTCTTCCCATTGTAAGAAGTTTGAGCATTTTCACTTGGGACAGTGATAACTTTCATTACAGAATGATTCAGACCAAGCTTCTTCAATGACTATAAATCTAATTAGGATCATGAAGATTTTGTTTATACTGCTTATCTTCATGATGAAACTGTACATCTGAGACCTCAAAATATTAGTTTTAATAGCCTCATTATTAAAATGACCTATCAACCTGTCAAAAATATTTGTTTGTACATTACAGCCCTTCAAATATTTGAAGGGTATGATCACATTCCTACTAAGTCTTCTTCCAACTAAGCAGCTGCAGTCAAGAATTAAGAAACATCTCTATTCATAACTTTGTTATCAAATTACATGACCATGGCCAGCTTATTTAGTTTCTTGTTGCTTAAGTTATGTGTCTTCAATGAGGGGGAACAAAAATGAACAGATCCTTATAACAATTATGTTCATGGAAAAGGTGATCCAAACTTATTTTTTCCTTTTTTATCCCCAAACAAGTAGATGAATGCAAAAACTTGGCTTAATGATACTATTTCAGCACTGCCTTCATTGCAAATGATTTCAAGATATGAAACAGGTGTTTCTGCATGGTCCATTGGACAGAATGAAGAAAAATGTCCTCCTGGATTACCCTGCAGATGATGTACTCAGTGGTTTCTACTTTCAAATGAAAAATATGCTCAATCATATAGCCGACAGAATTCCATCTGGTCGGTTTGCAGTATCCTGAATTGAAAAAGAAAGGCCTCTACATTTCTAGACTTGGGCAAGCATCTCACCATGTTCCAATGAAGCAATTAAAACAGGTGTGTGCCATCTACACCTGCTGCCTCTGCAAACAGCACCCATACTCATGGGCTGGAAAATTACTTTTAGGTTCTGACTGTATAGCAGCAAATGGCTGTTTTGGCAGGGGCTAGACTGGCTGTTGAGTTCACTGAGGATATCAGTGTCAATGCAAGTCTTAGTTCCTACCTAACTCAAACCATTTTTCCCCAAAATATCTGTTTGTGTACCGTTACAGGCATTCTCTAGACAAAAAACTCCAGATTGGCTTCTGGTGGGTCTGGTTCTCATATGGCTATAACCAGGGCTAAAATTTAGAGCTTTTTGGAAAGACTTGCCATATATATATATATATATATATATATATATATATATATATATATATATATATATATATATATATATATATATATATATATACTCAGCTGGTAATTACAGAATTCTAAAACATTTGCAAGTTTGGCATTACATTCATGAATTTTGATGTACTGGGCCTGGAGTAAAGTGGCCTTGAATTCAAATCCAGCCTCAGGTATTTACTAGCTATATCTTCTAGGACAAGTCATTTAACCTATTTTGCTTAGTTTCCTTGACTTAATTAAATGAGGAAAACAATAATATCTACCTCCTAAAATTGTTGGAAGGATCAAATGAGATAATATTGATACTATATAAATGCTAGCTACTATATAATAGTACTACATAAATAGATACTGTACAAATATAGTAGATATTATATAAATGCTAGATATTATGATGATGTCTAGCATTTATATAGTATATATATTATGGGACCATGGTAATGATTTGATTTACAATTTCCATTATTTCACCTCCTAGCTTGAAAGTTTTTGGTTAGAGACCTACAACATAATAATACCCACAGTGGGCATTTTTTAACTAGCCTTTCTGAATCTTCACTTCTTAATCAGTAATTTGGGAAGATTACTTGTGAACTCTGTAGTGTTATATAAGTGAGTTATTATTATGCAAATCCTTTAAGGATCTACATTTACTAGTCTCTGTCATTGTAAAAAGGAAGTTGTCCGATGTACATTTAAATGAAATGACTTGCCCAGGTTATATAGCTAGTAAGTGTCTGAGGTGAGATTTAAACCCACATCTTCTGGACTCCAAGTTCATTACTCCAATCATTGTGCCATGTTTTCTTTCAGTTATTATTATTGCCTCATTTATCTTAAGCATTATCAATGCTATAATTATTTTTATCATTTCTGAAAACTTTCAAAACAGGTTGACTTGGAATTGCAAATGACAATCAAGTTGATCCTTGACTCAGTTATTATTAAATGCTTGGATCAATTACTAACATTTATTAATGTCCCTAAAGGGTAACCCATAACAATATGATTGATGAACTATACTATCACCTATACTGGAGTGGTTAAGAAACTTGGGTTCTCAGCTCTTTTGATAACAAGCAGAGTGATATTGGGTTGGATCTAAATTTTGATATACAGCGTACTGGGCCATAGAATATGGGACTCAGATTTAGGGACTTTAAAGGTCTCCTCTAACTCAAAAATTTGGTGACACATTAATTCCTGAAATTTTCTATGGTAGCATCTTAATGAAGTAAAATATATTAATAACCACAGAACTGTGAAGGGCTTTGAAGAATATTTAATACAATTACCTCATTTGTACATGTGTATCCAAAGCAGCAAAGCTAATTTTCCATAATCTCATGCACTAAGTTGAAATGTGCCTAATGATCATTATGAAACTGATGACTTAATCTCAGCCTAAGTTGTACCAAGACAAATTTTCATTTATTTGGATAACTTTTTGGCCAAGACTACTGTTGGACCAAATCTCTCTGTAAGGCCCAATTTGATTTCTGATTATGCTGAAAGATACAATATGCATAACTTCAATTTATTTTAATATTAATAAAGATTAACCTGAACTAAAAAAGAGTTTATTATATATATATATAGTCTATAAACACATAGGCATATATGTACATGTGTAACATATAGTATCTCTATACATATAGTCATGCATATAACATATATGGACATGTAGATGATAATCTTTCCAAGTTTCAGTCATAGATTTACAAAGCATTTATAGTTTTATAATTAAAATAAAAACAACTTAGAGACTCAAACTTTATCTTCTACTTTTAGAAAGCTATAAGTTACTTAAAGGAGTGAAGATGATAGTTGCAGTCTTAGGGATAAAGACTCCCTCATGATCCTGCCAGTTGTTACTGTTATCTCTTTCCAAATGACAAACCCTTAAATGTTAACCTCAAATGATAACTTAATTGAGATATTAAAAGAGATTAACATAAAGTAAAGAATCAAGATTAAGTCACTTCTCTTATCTTGGCTTTAGTTTCCTCATCTGTAAAATGAGGAAATTTGACCAGAATTGTAACAAGAATTTTGTTTGTTTGCTTGTTTTGTTTTTACCCAGAGAAAAATCAATTGGGACAGGATGGAATAAATAAAAGTTGGTGGTAGCACACAATGCAGGTCTGACATAGGTTAAGTTGTATTGCAATAAGTAAAAAGATAATAATTGCCACAGAAAGGATGCCACCCCCTTCCATGGTGGCACAATGGGGGAAAACTATTTGCCTCATATTAGTTATGACTAATGAACTTTAAGGTCCTTTTAAATCTTAGAATCTTAAGATCTATAGTCAATTAGACAAACAGAACCCATGGTAATCATAGATCTGTACAATATACAGACAGACGGAGTTAAGTGCTTATTTATTAAGTGCTTATGATCTGCCTGGTACTTTGTGCTACAAATAAAACAAATCCTTCCCTTAAGAAATTTACTCTCAAATGTAGAAAGATACATAAAACAGAGCTGGAAAGTGGTTTGGGGGGTAAGGATGCCATAGATAGAAGGCTGAGGGACTTGTGTGTGGGAAAGGAGAGGCAAAGAAAAGAAGTGATCCAGGGCTGAATGGCTGGGATGGATATTTTCTCAGATGTAGGTTCTGGAAATGAGCTCACCAATCAGAAAAAGAGGCCATTGAAGGAGAAATGTTTAGAGGATGAGAAGACCAGTAGGAGGAAGTAGCCCTGGGATTTGTGAGCTGACATACTCTTTTCTGATAAAGAAGAGGTGCCATGAAAACACAAAGAAGAAAGGACACAAAAGCCTGTTGGATTTCCCTGCTTCCTGTTTGCCTCATTCCAATCCATCTTCTGTCCAGCTGCCAAAATGTTTTTTCTGAAATGTTAGCTCTGATGATCCTTACCACATCACATCATCTAGATGTCATCATTGTTCTATTTTTACAGATGAAGAAACTGAGGTGGAGAGAACTTAAGTGACTTGCCCAGGTTTATATAGCTCCTAAGGGTCTCTTGCCACTGAGTCACCTAGTTTTCCAGGAAACATTTCTACAAAGAGCTTTCTTCAGTTAAGATCTTGTAAGGTAGGTATTTCCATTATCACTCTTTCCATTTTACAGACGAGGAACTTGATCCTGAGAAGGCAGAAAAGACCCTGTCCATGGTAGCAGAACTAGAATCAGGCAGGGTTCCACAGTCTAGGTTTAGCACTCCCTCTACTAAAACACACATATTTTCTCATGCCTTTGAAATTTGAGGCTTTGTGTGGCATATAGTATTAATTAATTTAGTTTCCAGAGATGGCAGAAACAGAAATCAGAGCAACCTAATGAACCTCTATGATCTCCTAGGTCCAGCACTACATTCTAATCTGCCACACATTGAAAACTGACAGCCCCTGCATTGGGCAGTGATGATTTTCAGAGGACACAATTGGATGCTTCCTTGGCAATATGATTATTTATTTCAGCATCACTTGAGTAAATTAAATTGTCTTTTTCTGATTTTCCCCCAATCTGCTCTTTTCAGATGAAGGGATTGGATGGGAAGGCAGAGTCTGGGAGTTGAGTCTTGGTGATAGGTATACCAGGACATGCTGCTGAATGTGACAATGCAGGACAGGAGGATCTCTCCTCCCCCGACCCGTTCTTCATTTTCAGTACAAGCTCGGCTAAGCTGCCATTCAGCAGTTGTGGGAAGAGATAGATCATCTGAAAAAGCAGAGCCAAATATTTGATTTGGATGATTACGCTGCAGGTGTCTCATCAGAGCTGTGCTGCCTAGATTACTAATTATTTTCCCTCAACTTAGGGCCTATTGCAGGGAACACATAAAGCATAGTAAAAATCTGGAGGGATGGCACTAACAAATGAGACCCTAGGCTGCTGATGCCAAGAGCTTTCTTGCAGAGGCAGTAGAGACCACTGATGAACACAAAGGAGTATGGCTTCCATAAAATAGCCAGAGTTCCTTTCCCCTCTTGTTTTTAAAGCAATATTTATTATAGTTATATCCACCTTGCTCAGCTTAGAGAAAAATAAATATCGTTGTATAAAAACAAAACAAAACAAAAGAAACAGCTGGTGTTATTATCTGAAACTCAGTCTTTTAGGAAACCACTCAGACTATCTCCACTTTTCAGAAGGGACAACTAAGTTAAGACTCCACAGAAAAAGATGGGAACCATGAGTAGAAGTTAAAGGAAGGCACATTTTGGTTCATTATGTGAAAGAATAGAAGCAGTTGTTTGCTAGTGGAGAGAATTCTGAGTTTGGATTCAGGAATTAAGAAAAACCTTAATCCCTTCTCTTGCATGATGACTCTCAATGGGTCAATTAACCTCCCAGGGCCTCATTTTCCTTATCTATAAAATGAATGGCCTGGGCTAGATGACCTCTGAGGTCTCTTAGAGTTCTAAATTAAGGTTTTATTCTTCTGTGTGCCTCAGGCAACTTTTTAGGATTTATCTTAGTCATTGATGGGCTATTCTGGGCTAGTGAAATCACAGCTACTTTAAATATTGGCATTTAAGAAAACTTCTAACACCCAGAGCTGTCTAAAAAATGGAAATGAGATACCTAGTGTGGTAGTGAGTTTCTCATCACTGAAAGTTCTAATATTTCACATTTATATAGTCTTTTAGGATTTATAAAGAACCTTTAATAAGGTATCTCTGAGAGGTGAGAAGTCATTATCTCTATTTATTTGATAGGTTACTTGACAGTCAGCAGAGGCACTATTTCTAGGATTTATAGTACAGTATGTGTTTTCCATCATACCACCTTATTTGTCAATTGCTCACATAGATTGAGTAATTATTTAAGAACTTAATAGGTTTTAGATCTGAAAATGGCATTAAAAGGAATTTTGTCCAGGTTTTCCTCTTTTTTTCTCCAAAGAGAAAACCAAGGCTGAGAGAGAAAGAAAGGTTTGGCATTAGGCAGCAGAGCTAAGATTCAAGCCTCGCTTCTTTGACTCCAAATTTGATGCTCTTTCCATTCCATCACTCATGCATCAGATGGGGATAAGATGACCTTCTAAAAGCCTTTAAACTCTGAAGTTTTATGTGCCTTATAGCAATAATTCATTCAGCTTTCAGAGATGCCAAACATAGAAATGAGAGCAACTTAAACCCTGAGTGAAGCTGATCAGCTTGGTGAGAGTGATGAAATGGAAGTCAGAGGGTCCATTCCCATGCGAGCCAATGGACTGAGCTTGTAGCCATGGATACATATCCATAACCTATATAGGTTGGTCCTTTGGACCAAAGTTCCCTAATCCCAGGGTAATTGCTAGCTTGGATATGTTACAATGACTCTCATAGTCATTGTCCTTGAAATATATTGTCTAATGCAATCGCTTTATTTTATAAATGAAGACAATGAGGATTAGAAAGACCTCAGTCAGTCAAAAATCATTTTATTAAATGCCTACTCTGTACCAGGCACTATGCTTGATAGAATGTAAGCTCTATAAGGGCAGGATAATCACACTTTAGATATGCACAGGGACTGACATATCTTGGATATGTAAATTTATTCTTTCTCTCCAATTTACCAGGTAATTATTGTGCAGTCACTTAAAAGAGTTCTCTGGCTAAAACGTGTCAAAGGGTATCATAAATACTCAAAAAAGGAAAGTGGATTTATTTCTCCTTCCACCCCTTTCAGAACTTGTGGCATCTTATCAATGATGCTTATAGTAAATATTTTTTTCTTACACTAAATTATTTAGTAATGAACAATTGTTGAGCCTAAATGGATCATCACACACTGGCTCTTCTAAGCCAACTTTTCCCAGAACAGGAAAGTTCCACATGGCCAGGCTTTCAGGAACAGCTAAATGTGTCATCTGGCTTTGACTTGCTCAGCAATTGAAACAATGAAGAGAAGCTTCTCGGTTTTCTTCTCCTGGGTTCTTCTGGGGTTTTTCTTTTGTTTTTTTCACAGCAAGCCCCTTTGCCCATCTGAGACTGCTGGGTTCTCTACTGGTGTCAAACAACCCCATTGTTCCAAAGGCTGGTAGCTCCAAGCAGGTGGTCTCCCCTCTCAGAGAGAAACGTGATGCTCTCACCCCATTCCTTACCCTGAAGGCTTTCTGGCATTGTCAGCCATAGAGGCACAGCAAGTAATAGATTTCCTTCACTGCAGGGCCAATGGATAACACGTGGGTAGCTTTTCTGGGGTTATTTCTATTTCACTTGGTCTGTACGGAAATTAGTACTAAGCAGACTAAATTAGGAAAAGGGGATGTTAAACTAACCAGGAATGAAGGTGGTCTTAAATGCCCTTTTAAGAGATCCAAATCAATTGTCCCATGTGATCACAGCAAGAGATTCAGGTTTTGTTTTTGCTGCAAGATGTGAGTTTCATCCAATGCTGCCTGCTTATCCCTACCAGGCATGGCAAAGGAAATGATCATGGGGAGACCAGACAGTCTGTTGTTCGTGTTGTTACACTGTTATGGTGATTGCAGTACAAATTCTCAGGGTAGGAAAAAAATGGTATAATGACAGATTGTGTGATTATACCCATACTTATAATTAAGCTGTTACAATACAGACAAGCTACTGCTCTCTAATGTCACCAACAGAAACCTCTTTGCTTGGAATGGAAAGTGACTCACTGGCAATTAGGAGTTTCCCTACAGGACTACATTTTTAGACCTCACCAACACTCTAGTCAGAGGATGCTGAGACTCATCAGAATTATAGAGGAATGCACGGATACCCAGGAGCTGCCATCTGATCTCCAGGTACAGGATGTGATCCTGGTTATGAATGGGGCTGTCATTATCAAAAATCAACAGTCTGCAATGCACACAGTGCTTGGAGCTTGTGAAGTGCTTCACTGCCAGTTTGATGGGTAATTCTGTGGGGTTATAATTCCTGTGATTCCCTCCTTTCATCATTGACATAAGAAAGGAACGACTTTATATTTGGTGGGTGACCAAGGTAAGGTCAAGGTCCAGATAACATCTCTGACCAAACAACTACATTTTGTCTTTTAACTACTGAAGATTGCAAGGCAAATAGCAGGAAAACAATGAGTGAGGCAGGATTCTTCTCTATCCTGTTAATGCCATAGTCCCTTGGTATTATGGCATTGTGGTAAAGGGCAAAGAACATTAGTTTGGAAATGGAATCCTAACTGCTGCTTAACTTTGCAAACATATGTCTTAGTTTTCTGATCTGTAAAAAATAAAGATTAAATAACTCTATGATGATCTCTTCCATCTCTAGAGTCCATGAAAAAAAGTAAGTGCTCTATGTGGGATGTTGTACAAGATGACTCTTAACATTCATTCAATTTCAAGATCCCATGAAGAAAAGTGAAAGCTTTGCTTTTTTGCAATAGTAAAGAATTGGAGACAAAAGAGATGTCCAACTACTGGTGAATGACTAAATGTATCATGGTGCATGAATGTAAAAGGAAATTACTATGTTTTTAGATTGTAAGCTTCTGGAAGGCAGGGACTGTCTTTTGCTTCTTTTGGTATCTCAAATACTTAGCAAAGTGTCTGACACATAGCAGATACTTAAAATTTTTATTGATTGCTTGAACTGATATGAAATGAAGTAATTAAAACTAAGAAAACAATATAAACAACAACTACAAATATGTAAAAGGAAAGAACAACAAT
>NC_133617.1:409937082-409945425 GCF_048593235.1 Sminthopsis crassicaudata | reverse complement strand
GAAGAGAGAGAGAGAGAGAGAGAGGAGAGAGAGGAGAGAGAGAGAAGATGAGAGAGAGAAGAGAGAGAGAGAAATATGTTGAGAAATGAAAGTGTTAGAAAAACAAGATAGCAATAAAAATTTTAAAAGTGTTTTTATATATTGATAATTATTGGGATTATAATAAAGATAAATCACCAAAAGAAAATAAGTGCTTTGTGTTATAAGGATTATTTTGCAGTCTTTTCACAAAATAATACTGATTCTTTTCAACCTAAAAAAACTTTTAAGTCTGGGATACTTTTACTTCTGTCTATACTCTTCTACCTGCAGATCATAGAACAAAACATGGATGAATTTTCTCTCTCACTCACCTTTGATTGGCAGGTCTCATATTCTCAGAGGCATCTGCGCATAATGGAAAGAGTTTTGAACAAAATCTAGATTCAAGTCCTTTGATCATTCCTTCTCATTTTCTAATCTTTAATCTCTCTTTATCCTCTGGCTACTTCCCTGCTGTCTGCAAATATGCCCAGCTCTCATCCAACCTCAAACAACCTTCACTTGGCCCTACCATCCCCTTAAGCTATCATCATACTCTCTCTCCTTCCTTAACTTAACTACCTAGAAAAAGTGATCTTTTCATAGGAAAAGGGATCTAAGTAAACTCCTTGACTACATTCCTTCACATCCTAGGATCACTTCTCAACCCCTTTCAAACTAACATCTGACTTGTCAAGGACTGAAATCATACTCTCAGATGCTACCAATGATCTCAATTATTAAAGCCAATTATCAAATCTACCTGGTCTTAGTAGTCATCCTTCTTTACTTCTCTCTGTTTCATGTGCTGCTGTTGTCCACCCTCTCCTGAAGAGCATTGTCTTCCTAGGATTTCAGAGCACTATTTCCCCCTCCCTGATTTTTCCACCTGTCTGACCAGTCTCTATTGCTGGATTATCATTATTCTTTAATCCTTCTCTCTTCCTTTCTCCCATAAATGATTATAACCCATGGCACTATCCTGTGTTCTCTTCATTCTCTCTGTGTGTCTCCTTTTCCCTTCTCTTTCTTTCTGTCCTTTCTTCCTTTTTCTTTCCCTTTCTTTCTCCTCTTTTTATTTATACTTCCTTGGTGATCTGATCAATTCCCATGAGTGCAATGACCATCCCCATGACTCACAAATCTCGTATCTTGCTCTCTCTTTCTGAAGCTTTAGTATTCCATCACCATGCACCTGCTGAATATTTCCATCTGGATGTCACCTGACACAAATTCATCTTGAAGAATTCAGCTAGGTCATTACTGCTGATCAGAAGTCTTTTCTACTAAATTAATCTCTTCCTCCCCAGCAATTGTTCTAAACAATTTCCTCTCTTAGGTTCCTATTTCATTCCCACCACTCATCTGATAGCTGATATCTTAGCTAATTTTCCAGAGAAGATTGAGGCTTTTGATGAGAGTGCTCTAGTGCTCAAAACTCAATATCACCCTATCCTTTCTTTCCTCCTCTTGCACAAAGGAAGGAGCATCTTTGCTCCTGAAAAGAGATAATCCCTCTGTTTAGGGCATTTATTGCATTCCCCCTTCTTCTAGAATCTTGGTTTAGAAATCCTACTTTTTTCCATGCCTCTTTATTATGTCTGTCTCTGTCTACACTATACTCAGTTTTCCCTAATCCTGATAAAACATTTCCTTCAGCCATCTACCTCAACCAATGATGATCTCAATTTTTCTTCTTCACTGCTCAACTTCTTTTAAAATGTTTTATTAATAGCTTTTTTTAAATACACACAAAAAATAGTTATCAATATTTACCCTTGCAAAACCTTGGCGTTCCAAATTTTTTTCTCTATCCCTTCCCACACACTCTCCCCAGACAGCAAGTAATCCAATAAATGTTAAACATGTGCAATTCTTCTAAACATATTTTCACATTTATCATGCTGCACAAGAAAAATCATACCTAAAAGGAGAAAAATGAGGGGAAAAAAGCAAGCAAACAACAACAAAAAAGGTGGAAATATTATGTTATGATCCACATTCAGTCTCCATATTCTGCTTTCTGGATGCAGATGGCTCTCTTCATCACAAGTCTATTGGAGCTGGCCTGAATCACTTCATTGTTGAAAAGAGTCATGTCCATCACAGTTGATCATTATATAATCTTATTGTTGCCATGTACAATGTTCTCTTGGTTCTACTCACTTCTCTTAGCATCAGTTCACGTATGCCTCTCCAGGTCTCCCTGAAATCAGCCTGCTAATCATTTCTTACAGAACAGTAATATTCCATTACATTCATATATTCTAACTTATTCGGCCATTCCCCAACTGATGGGTAATCATTCAGTTTCTAGTTCCTTGTCACTATAAAAATTACTGCTCAACTTCTTGAACAAGTTGCCTGTTCCAGGGACTCCATTTCCTCAGTATCTCATCTCTTTTCCTTTTGTTATCTGACTTTCAGGCCAATTCCTCTATCAAAACTTTTGCAAAATTTATAACTTCCTAAATGGAAATTTAAATGACATTTATTATATCCTCATTATTTATTCAGACTTAGCATTTGCTACTTTTAGTCACCTCCTTCTTGACTTCTCTTGGTTCTTCACAAACATTTCTAATCTGTGTCCTTCAATGATTCTTTAATTCTTCCAAACTCTTACATTGGCGTTCTTCTTCTTCTCTTGGTTATTTCATTCATTCCCACTAATTTAACTATCACTTCTGCCCAGATGAGTCCATATTCTGCCTCTAGCTCTGACATCTATGCTAAATCACAAACTAGCATCATGGACTTTCTGTAAGACACATCCAATTGTATATTTCATTAACACCTTAAACCTATCTGAAACTGACCAGCTAGGTGCTATAGTGGACAGGTGCCAGGCTTGGACTCAGGAAGACTCATCTTCCTAAATTCAAATCTGGCCTCAGACACTTACTAGCTGTGGGACCCCAGGCAAGTCACTTTGCTCTCTTTGCCTCAGTTTCCTCATCTAGAAAATGAGCTGGAGAAGGAAATGGCAAATCACTCAATATCTTTGCCAAGAAAACCCCAAATGGCAAAAAAGAATCATATGTTACTGAAATGACTGAAAAATAACAAAATTGACCAAAATACTATTTCTTTCCATCAAAGTCCCAAAACTTATCTTTTTTGGACACATTATTTTTATCAGTAGCACCAATATCTACCGACTCTCCCATATCCAGACTTCATCACTTATTTGAAGCTTTTTTTTCCTCCATTACCAAGTTTCATTGCTGCTATCTCTGAAGTGTCTTGGATCCATGATTTTGTCCCTATTTTCACTGCTAATACCTTTGTACAGACCACTTATATAGCTTGCCTTGTCTATTGTAATTACATTTTTATGAGTCTTTATATCTCTACTCTCTGATATCCTTCAGGGTGTTTTCCATATTATTTCTAGATTGATCATCTTTATTATGCATGAATCTGGTCATGTAATTCTTTTAGTTTAAAAACAAGAACAGTAACAATAGCTTTAGTAGCTCCCTACTTCAATAGGTAATAGATCATTGAAGAAAATTCTTTTGCCTTTCATTGACAGATTTCCAGTCTTGGGCCACCCTACTTTTCTACCTTTCTCATATAATTTCTTTACATATAATCTATCATCCAGATAAACTGTAATACTTATTATCCTTCTCACACAAACTGAACTTTTCCCCAACATTGTTTTTGCTTATGGTATTTCTATGCCTTCTAAATATCCCTATCTCTGTTGAGTTTCTAGTTAAAGTTTATGCCAGATGACTATTCTTCCATGAAACTTTCCTTGTTTTTCCCCACTAAAGCTGCTGTTTTATCTAAGGTTTGTATTTATTTGAGTATTCTTCATAGTATTTTTTACATAGTTAAGAACTAAGAACTTTTTAAATTTATCACTATCCCTTATTCTTACTTATGAACTTTAAATATATATATATATATATATATATATATATATATAAATTTCGATAACTACATCTCATTAAATTGGTTTCCTTTGCAATCATATATTTTATTCTATGCATGTAAAATATTATTTTGAAATGCAAATTAAGACAACTCTGAGATACCACTACACACCTGTCAGATTGGCTAAGATGACAGGAACAAATAACGATGAATGTTGGAGGGGATGTGGGAAAACGGGGACACTGATGCATTGTTGGTGGAGTTGTGAAAGAATCCAACCATTTTGGAGAGCAATCTGGAACTATGCCCAAAAAGTTATCAAAATGTGCATACCCTTTGACCCAGCCATACTACTACTGGGCTTATATCCCAAGGAAATACTAAAGAAGGGAAAGGGACCTGTATGTGCCAAAATGTTTGTGGCAGCCCTTTTCATAGTGGCTAGAAGCTGGAAGATGAATGGATGTCCATCAATTGGAGAATGGCTGGGTAAATTATGGTATATGAATGTTATGGAATATTATTGTTCTGTAAGAAATGACCAGCAGGAGGAATACAGAGAGGCCTGGAGAGACTTAAATGAACTGATGCTGAGTGAAATGAGCAGAACCAGAAGATCGCTGTACACTTCAACAACAATGCTGTATGAGGATGTATTCTGATGGAAGTGGATATCTTCAACATAGAGAAGAGCTAATCCAATTCCAATTGATCAATGATGGACAGAATCAGCTACACCCAGAAAAGGAACACTGGAAAATGAGTGTAAACTGTTAATTTTACCTTCTGAATCCAATTTTTCTTGTGCAACAAGAGAACTGTACGGATCTGCACACATATATTGTATCTAGGAAATACTTTAACATGTTTAACATGTATATGACTACCTACCATCTAGGGGATGGGGTGGAGGGAGGGATGGGAAAAGTTGTAACAGAAGTGAGTGCAAGGAACAATGGTGTAAAAATTACCCATGATTTTGTTCTGTCAATAAAAAGCTATAATTAAAATTAAAAAAAATATTATTCTGAAAAGAGGTCCATAAGCTTCATTGGATCATCAATAGTGTCCAGAACACACAAAAATGGTAGAAATCCCTGCATTTTTAGGATTTCATTAAGGAGCTGGTAGTTGTTACCAGGAAAAATTCATATTTGGTTAACTCTCAGGGTGGTGACTTTTGCAAACTCTTCCAGAGGACCATGTCTTTACCAATACTCCTGTGTCACTCTATTTCAGTCCTGTTTTCCTTGGATTCACCCTCAGGTTCTCCTTCTGATCCAGTAAGTTTCAACACTTAGTCAGACCAGATACCATTGGAAAGGAGTCTCATCTGCACAAGGAACAGTTACCAACAAAGGTATGAAACCAACTGTTTTGAGAATGGAATCTCTGGGTAATGAGAAGTCTTTCCAAGACAAAAGCTTTTTTTTTTTTTTTTCTTCCCCCCCCCCCCCCCCCCCCCCCAGAACTTGAGAAGTCTCTGAGATGAGAACAGAAGGAAAAGACATCTCTTCGGTTTCTTTTATTTGCAAAATCTACTTTATGTAAAACAAGGTCAGTGAGCTATTTTTCTTCCTTGGGGCTTTGTAGCCCCATAGAATTTTCATGTCCCCAGATTAACAATTTAAGAAACTGTCTTCCTAACACAGGTAGAAGGCAACACAAAGTTGAAAAATGACTCTATGAAATTAAGACAACTTTAAGTTAAAAATCAATTTTTTTAACTTTTTTTTTTCTCAATAGCAGATGCAGTTTGTTATTTTTACATAGACAAAGGAGGTCACCTAAATAATCTGATTGAGCTTCACAATTTTCACTTTAGTTTTCTGGAGTCAGATTCTGGAGTCAGGTCAATGCAGTCACTTGTGTAAGTTGTTTCAAAGATTTGGCAATACGTTAATGGCTCATTTTAGTTGTCTTAATCAACAACAAAAGAGATAGCATGATCTAGTACAGGGAATTTTAAACTTTTTCCACTTATGACCTCTTTTACTCAGGAAATTTTTACATGACCCTCATATATAGATATATAAAATAAGTATGCAAATAAAACATTTACTGGTAATAAATCATAATTTCACGACCCCCACAGTCACTTATGAGACCCCCCCTATATGGGATCATAGTTTAAAAGCTGGCACTTAGTAGATAAAGAAGTAACCTTGAAGTCAGGAAGAACTATATTCAAGTCTCACCTAATATATACTGGTTTTTTTGTCTCAGTACAAAGTCACTTAATTTCTCTTTGTTTCAGGCAATTCTCTGAGAGTATGAGTGGCAAAGAAGGTGCTTGAATAATGAATAAGCTATGAAGATTTTGATTTGGTGATTATTATCAGATAATTGTGACTGAATCATTATGGTATTTGAAACAACAGATTTTTGCCTATTTGCTCCAGGTTACTAGGAATAAGCAGAAATCTGCATTCAAATCCAAATTCTCTGACTCCCAAACCAATGCTCTTTCCACTACACTACACATTTTCTAGAATTATTTGTGCCTCCCTGGCTAGATTGCAAACTCCAAATTTTATTCATCTTTGCACCTCACAGTATCCAGCAAAGTATCTTGACCATAGTAGGTTCTGCATTTGATCAAAGGGATGAAGTTCTGATCTACCCACATGTGAGATCACAGTTTTGGTTCTTTCCTGCCTCACTCCATTAAGTCACTCAACCTTTCTACTGTTTCCTTGTCTGAAACTCAAGGTAATTCATATCTACCTCCAAGAGGTTCTTGGGAAGACTAATTAGTTAATAATGTTTGTGAAGTGCTTTGAAGATGAGAGGCCTGACATAAGTGCTAAGAATTAATATTATCCAGATCACATCTAAATCCTTCTCGGGTGCCACCTCTCAAGGGACCAACTGGAATTCCTCCCACTCACACAAAGCACATGTCTAATTCAAGCATTTCAGAAGGGAAGCATCTGACTGCTCTGCTGATGGCTGAGTTTGAAATTATTTACGGTGGGTCTTATGGTGGCAGTTTATGTATCTAGAAGCTACAAAATTTCTGTGCACATTTGGCTTAAAGCTCAGAAACCGCTTTCTGTCTTCTGTATTTGCTCCCTCTTATAAAAATGTGAGTAGTGACAGTGGAGGTGTGTATGTGGGGAATAAGCTGATGAAACAAAGCAGGAAATCCCCAAAGGTTTCCCCTGACTTTTTCTCAAAATTACCAAATTTTAAGATGGAAGTCCCCTTTCAAATAGAAGTCCCAACTCAAATTCACTAAGATCCTTTCCCTTTCAACTGCTACTTCCAATAAAATATTTTTCAGGTTCCATTAAAATTAGTAGTAAGAAAATCTGTGCAATGAGGCTCATCATTTTGATCTCTCATTGGCTTCTGTTATTCCATAGGCTTTTTGGATTAAATGTTTAAACACACACACACACACACACACACACACACACACACACACACGCATTATATATAGGTATGCCAGATTCCTCCAACCCATCATAGTTTAGAATAAGCTTTCTTGACTAAATACCAATCTCTCCTGAAATACCAAATTACAGACCTCTCATTTTTTTCTGGTATAAAAAACCCAGGGAATATGTAAGCCTAGAGGCTTTACCATATAACCTAAGACTTAACTTCTTTGTTCTTTAATTGTTGAAACTTAGAATCAGAAATTTTTAGAGCTGGAAAGAGGCTCAGATGGCAATAACTCTTTACATTTGTACAGCACTTTATAGTTTTGTATGCCTTTTCTTTGATTCTATTAGTAACCCAATGAGGTAGGTAATACAGGATTGTTCTCATTTTTAAGAAATGGAGGCTAGGAGAAACTATTTGCTGAAGATCAGTTTGTAAGCATCAAAGTGGGACCTTGAACCCACATCTTTCCAAAGTTCTTTTTACTCTAAGAGGTTGCCCTTGACAATAATGATAATAACTCACAGTTGTATAGCATTTCCAACAAAATGAACAGAACTGGTATTATTGTCCTCGTATTCAAGACAAAGAAACTAATGCTCATAGAAATTAAATGATTCCACATTCACATGGCTAAAATGTTGGATTATTCAACCCAATTTCCTCATCTAACAGAAGAGACTAAGCCTCAGAGAGTTGGGTAATTTGGTCAAGGTCACAACCCAGTTAGTGGCTAAATCAGAATTAGAATTTAGCTTTCCTGACGATAAGATTGGTAGTCCCTTAGAAGAAAATACATAATGATGATACTGACATAAATCCTATTATTATTATCTTCATTAGAGTGCTTTATTTACCATAATTCATTTTTTGAAACAGCCTCATTATAACAGGTAAGATGCAGATTCTTTACCTACTGAAATTAATTCAATAAACATATATGAAGAACTTACTATGTGCAAAGCATTGTGCTAGGTTTTTCAGGATAAAAATACAAAAATTGACTGAGTCCCTATCCTCAAAGCACTTATATTCTTTCGAAGA
>NC_133617.1:409847082-409932082 GCF_048593235.1 Sminthopsis crassicaudata | reverse complement strand
TCATTTTGTGTGTTCAATCTGTGTTATTTATTTGGTTTCATCTATAAATCCAGTGATGAGGTGGTTTACTGGTTGGGACAAACAAAAATGCTAATGTCCATTTGTAAAGGGAGCACCTATGCAAATATGACAAATCACCTCCTTTCCATGTAATGAGAATAACATTTACTCTTGTGCTACAAAAGGTTTTTTGTTTTGTTTTTAGATTCCCCTGATTCCTCCAAGACATAGCTCCCGAGTTACCCCTAAACAAGGGCTTTTGTGAATTCTATTAGTGGTTAGTATTCTCTGTCTTTTGAAATTACTTTCAGAAATCTATGTTTTGTATTAAATTCTCTATGCACATGCTCTATCTTTCCAGAAGAATATAAGCTCCTTGAGGGAAGTGGCTATTTTTTTTAAACTTTGTATTTTTTGTATTTAGCACAGCTCCCAGTAGAGAGTGGAACAGAATAATTTATCTATTGAAAGGTCTCTGAGGTTACTTGAATTAAAGAATTACAGAAATGTAAAATTTATGATCTATACAAATAAGAATGCTTATAATAAAACAATGACTCTGAATTTAGTGTGTGATTGGTAGAATCAATAATGCTCTCCACCTCCAACCCCAACTTAAACATATAACTTCAAAAACTAGTGCAAATAAGCAAGTCTTGAAGGTCATAGATCAAAAGCTAATGAATTGAATTATGTTTTTGGCTCTGCCATTCTTACTAGGCAGATAACCTTAGTCAAATCATTTAAACACTGACTTAGTTTCCACATCTGTAAAAAACAACAACAAAAACAACAAAACACAACATAAAACTGGGGGAAAGAATCCCTTCTCTGCCTATTTCAGAGTTATTATAAGGATCAGGGGAATGATCTATATGAAATGATTCTGTAAGTATAAAGTATAATTTAAATCTATGGCATGAGTATTAGTAAGTTTATAAGAATCATGGATTGTCAAAGTTGGAACAGATCTCAGAGGCCATACTTATTAGCCTGTACCTGAATAATAATGAAAGGATTACTGAAGGGCTCTTAGAAGCCATCTGGTATTTTCTATAATAACCCTGAGAGGTAGTCATCTAGTCTTCACTTGATGGTCTCCAGTAATAAGAAATCCAAATTATAGCAAGTTTGTTTTGCATCCCAATTTTTAAGCATTTTTATTTAAAGTTTGAGACTCTAATCCTTTCTCCTTTATTCCCCTCCCCTGTACAGTAAGAAATTAGAGGTTATACATGTGCAATTATATAAAATATTTCCAAATGAGTAATTTTGTGCAACAAGACTCAGAAAAGAAAAAAGAAGAAAGTTAAAAAAAATAGCATGCTTCAATCTATAATAATAGATCAATATCAGTTCTTTTTCTGGAAGTGCATAGTATGCTTTACCATTATTCCTTCGAGATTGTCTTGGATTGCAGAGAATGGCTAAATCACTCACAATTCTTCATAGGATATTGTTGTTACTGTTGACAATATCCTCCTGGTTCTGTTCCTTTCACTATGCATCAGTTCACGTTAAATCTTTTCAAGTTTTTTTCCCCTGAAATTATACTGCCTGTTATTTCTTATTGCACAATAATATTCCTTTACAATCCACAGTTTGGTTAACTATTTCCCATTTGATGGACATCTGAAAGATGGTAGTTGTTGTTGTTCTTAAAATTTGTATAGAGTCACAATTTTTTTCTATGAAACTTTTATGTATTGTATTTACTCTTATTGTCTAGGCCTAAGCAAATTAAAATAAATTCCTCTTCCATGTGATAGCTTTTTCAATACTACAAAGGCAGATACAGATAAGAAAGAAGGATATTAAATGTTTTTGTTTCAGTAACATTACTTATTGATTCTAATATTGCCACTGGTGGGGAGGGCATAGTTTGCCAGTCAGTGGTTGATCCTTTTGGCTCTAACTTACCTTTTTGAAAATGGATGAGCTGAATCTTTTCCCTAGGTAGTGATCATTTCTTTGACCAATACCTCTCCTCCATTATTCCTTCTTCTCTAGAAAATTATTAATCACATATGATTTAAAATAAACTTTACACTTTTAACATAGAGATAATACAATGATCCTCTGCTCCCTGTATTCCCTTTTTCAATTATTATGCAGTTTCATAATATAAAATGTTATTAATTCAATCACAATAGCTCAGAGCCCCCAGAAATGTTAAGAAAATTCCTAACATTTAGATTTAATTCTCTGTTCTAATTTAAATTTTATATATTTCCAGATAACCTCTGGCTTCGTCAATTATGGCATAGTCTAAATATATAGTACAATCCTACATGATCTGAAGACTAAGTTTCTTTATATATGAAGCAAAATCATGATAAGGAAACACATCTTTTCTTAGCTAGGAAAAGGAGAAAGAGTAAATAACAGCATCTGTTACTGGACAGGTATGGGGAGGGGAGGTTGAAGAAAGTTGACCTTTTAGAATTTCCCTAAGTCCCTGAAGAGGTGATTACAACTGGCAGCTTCAGTCTGAGTTATTTGTTCCAACATGTATGCAGGGACCCAATAACCCACCTCAATATTTCCCTTCTTTACCATTGTGTACTCTCATCTCTCTCTGTCTCTGTCTCTGTCTCTGTCTCTGTCTCTGTCTCTGTCTCTGTCTCTCTCTCTCCTTTGTCTCTTTGTCTGTCTTTATTTGTCTCTCTGTCTCTCTCTGTCTGTCTCTCTATATCTCTCTCCTCTCCCTTTCCCAATGAAGCCAGCTTGCTCTGGTTAAATCCTGTTGTGGACTCCTATTGCTGCTGCTGCTTAACTTATGTAGTTCTCTCACTTCTTTTTAATTTGCCCTATTGCAGATTGAATGCATCCTTTTGAAAATTCCTGGGCATTATTCAAGTTTCTTTCTGGCCCAAAGATCATGATACTCCAAATTGCTTTTTAGATGAGAGAGAATGCCTGTCCCTCTGAGTTATAAATTCCAAAATGCTGGTCAATTCCTAAACCCCCTCTACAAAAGGGCTTGAGAAGAATACTCCAAACCAAGTAGTGAACTTTGAGAAAGAGGAAAAAAGGAACTGAATAGGATAGTGGACAATATGGACATGGTTATAAAGATTATAAAAATGGATGGAATGAACTCTAAAGGAGGAGAGATTGAATGACCTCCTTTACTCTTTCTGACAAAGAAATTAAGTTTGGAGCCCAATACTAGACTCAAAATAAGAGTGTGTATGGGATGTAGCATTTATTCATAACATATACAGATTCATTTTAACTAATCAATAAATCAATATCAATTCAACCAAAATTTACTTTTATTTATTTATTTTTAAATTATTTTAATAGTATTTTAATTTTCCAAATATAAGCAAAGATATTTTTTCAACATTCACCTTTGCAAAACCTTGTGTTACAAATTTTGCCCCCTTTCTTCCCTTCTCCCTCCCCAGGAGAGCAAGCAATCAGATATGGTCAATAAACATTTATTAAGCAACTACTATGGATCGTTGCTTTGTTGTTATATAGCATGCTAGAGAAAACAAAACAAAACAAAAAAAAAAACATTACCTTCAAGAAAATTATATTCTACTGGACTTCATTTGATCTACAAATTCTTGCATTTTAGGAATCTCTAGTACCTTACAGATTTTCATTCCACCACTTTCATAGTTTTTCATAATTTCTGGGATGAGAACAGGGAGGATAGGGAGAAAATGGAAGCATGAAATTGCTCTAAAGCTTTCTCTAAATTTGAGCCTTTGGAAGTGGGGAAGTTAAGTGGCCTTCATGTGATTTGATCCTTCCTTCCTTCATATTGAAGTACTATAACCCCTTTTACCTGAGCTTCCAGAGTACACTCAGAGAGTAAACAACACAGACACTGTCACTTGTTTTCAGATCCTTCATTACCAATTGATAGCTCACAAAGAATCCTCTCTGAAAATGTTCAACACCTGGAATTCATTACCATATTTCTTCAACCAATTATCTTGTGATCTATTTTGGTCCATCCAGAGAGAAGAATTTTCTTTCAACATAGTTACTTTAAAAATTGGCTGTTGCTCAATATGATTTTATTTTGTAAATGCAATATAATAAAGGCATGCTCCATTATGGTGTGTGACAATCGTCATTAGTTTAACCTTTTTCTCTGAGGTCTATGGAGGTGAAAAATAACAATTTAAAGGGGAAAGGGAGAATGTGTTTTTCCCCAGCCTCAAAAAGATTCAAAGGGAGATTGTAACAATGCAGGTTGCACACTGCTTTCATCGGGATACAAGGGATAGGGGAATTAAATTCAATTGTCATATCTTGACTGGGAGAAAGGATTATAGACCTTCAGTAGATATGGATAGTTAAGAAATTATTACAGTTGCTGAGGGGACATTTTTGGGAGCTGTGGTTTGATTAACAAAAAAGCCAGAGATGAATTGACTATCCCCTGGGTATGACAATCTAAGGAGCCTCATCCTGAAAGAGCAATAGCACTTTCCTGAGGAAGCACATGCAGTAACGGCAGCAATGGCATTGGGAAGTGGATAGCATGACAGAAACAATGGAGTTATCATGAATCAAACTGAGGAGTCCTTGGATCCAGCAGATGAGTTTCTAGCCCAAGTCAGTAGCTGCAGGAGTCTGGATTGGTAAGAAGGAAGTAATGTAAGTGATACAGGAGTTCTTTGACAAAGTCTAAGAGTTAGTTCCTAGACCAAAAAGAAATAGGAACAAGAGCCGGAATTGAGAGCAGGAAGATAGAGAACCACAGTGTGAAATAATATACCCAGAACTTTCCCTTTATTGGAATATTAAGTTACATGAATTGTGTAGACCTAAAAGGGGTAAGAGTAGGGATCTACTCTCTAATTATCCTGAGTTCTTATCCTGTTTGGGTAGACCTCAACTTCAGATTAGTGTTTTGAATCTGGGAATAATTATATGGGTTTTTGGGGAAAGTGAGGTTCATAGATAGGTGAGTTGTTTGATTCTTTAGCAACCTTAAACTCTTTTCACAAGAAGTTCTTGACTCCAGGTTGGTACCAGAAATCTGAAGATATATATAGGTACCTAGGGAAGGTTAGGAGGGACACTTATTTATTTATTTTTCAATTTTCATTCATTTATTTATTTAGCTATCTGTCTGTTTGTTTGGGGTTAAGTGATTTGCCCAGGGTCCCATAGCCAGAAAGTGGGAAAGTTTATTTTTAAACAAAATTATTTTAATAATGTATTTTGATCAGCATCACAGAGAGGTCCATTTCATGGAGAATTTGCAATTGCCCTTCCTGGTAGATTTTTAGGCCCTATTTCCAACCATAAAGTGGCCCAGTATTATTAGGACTTGGAGATTTGATATGACATTATAAGTTCTGTTTAGTTTATTGGTCCTTTCCCTGCCTTTTAGTTAGGACAGAAAGGTAAAGGTGCTACATTAGTTAAAGAGATAACTTTCTGCTCAGCCCCTTGCTCCACATATTCTATGTTAGTCAGTAGTCTCTGTCTCTAGTCACACTGTGAAGGCAGTTTGGGAGAGAGTTATGATTATGGAATATCCTTCCTTCTCCCATCCTCTCCCTGTAAATCTGATTTAGAAACTTGTCTGACAAGTATGATATATTTTGATCTAATATTGCCCTATCTCTTGTCTGTGAGGAAAGAGATATATTTTATTTCTCTTATTCAGGACCTTCACAAGTTCCCTCTCTTCCCATAATTCATAGGTCAGCTTCCTTTTGGTGATCCTTTCATTAACATTATACTCATTGTATATATATATTATTCTTGGTTCTCTCTATATCATTTCATTAAATTTTCCCTCATATCTATGAATTTCTCATGCCACTTATTTCATAATAACATTGCATTTTATTCAGATCTTTTTTCTATTTTTTATTATAGATTTTTATTGACAAAACATATGCATGGGTAATTTTTCAACACTGACCCTTGCAAAAACTACTGTTCCAACTTTTCCCCTCCTTCCCTCCACCCCCTCCCCTAGATGGCAGGTAGTCCCATACAGATTAAATATGTTAAAGTATATGTTAAATACAATCATGTATCTTATTTTTAAGTGTTGAGCAATTGATGAGTACTCATGTGATTTTTAGTTCTCTCCCACCACAGAGTGGAATTGATATAAATATTTTGACAAAAATTGCATCTTTCTTTCTCTCTTTAACTTCCTTGGAACATTGAGGACTTTTTTTGATCATCTCTAGTCTTAGAAATAAATCTTTTCTATATGTCTTGTTTTGGATAATATACTTCCATTTGTTGTTACCTTGTCATTCATAGGAAAACAGGGCTATCAAATAAGACTTATTAATAAAGACAATTCATATATTTTCATTATTTTTAAGTGAGAGCATGAGCTAAAGCAATAATTATTGAGAAGCATCTAAGACTGAATGTAATCTCTCCCTCTTTCTCTCTCTATATATATATTCAGAACTGCTTTTTTGAAGCAGTATAGACCATAGGTCATACTATAGTGGTTTAAATTTAGAGTACCTTCTCAATCTGTTCAAATCTAGCTTCAAAAAAAAACTTATTTGCAGCCCATAATTGTTGTAAGTTTTGAATGAATACATATGCATATGTATATTATATACATGTAATTTATATATATGTATATGCACATATCATTCATGTATATTTCCTTTCAAAAGCATTTTATGTTAGACATTTTCTTCTAATCACTAACACCAAATATTTGTTATTGATTGTACTTGACTTAAAACTTAAACTTTATTTGTATTTCAAGTATCTGTAATTTTCAGTGTATTGATATAGATTGCAACATCCTTCCTGTTCTATACATCTCTCCTTCCAACTTATTAAATGGTCTTTGAGAATTTTTACAGATGAAATATTCATTATCCTTTACCCAAGCTTTGAGCCACTCTGAATTTATTTAGACTAGTCTCTGGATAAAAGGCATACATCCCATCACTGAAACATTTAAAGCCATTCCAACTTGATAAGACCCTCCAGAACTAGTATTCTATTGGAGTAGCTTCTTAGAGCTCAGAGTCAAACTTATATCATGATGCAGAAGTAGAGGAGGACTTTAGTCAAAGATGATTTTTAAATGATGACAAATACAACATGATAACAATACAGTTGCAGATTTCTCTGCCTCACTAATAATATAAGAGTTCTTTAGTTGAATGGCAAAACAAAACCAAAAAACCCAACCTTCTGTTTTTGAAAAAATCTCTTTTTCTATATGAGGCACATAACAGTGACAAAGAAAGCCTTACAGAGGACCATATATTGCATTATTCTATAAAGAAGCAATCTCAATCCCTTTAGTGACTAAGGTCTAGGAGAAAAGAAAGAGGAAAAACAGCCCAAAAGCTAGACGAGTAAAGTCATTTAATTTGGTCTCCTGTTCAAAGTTGTTGGTGTTAGCTAGAAGGATAGCTTTGGTGCCTCTATTATTATCTTTAATACTATTATAAGCTTACATGTCACCTAAAGGTGTACAATATAATTGGCTGTCCTAAAGGAACTCAATGAAATAAGTAGAAAAAATAAATTGTTAAATTCACTGCTCACTCTTTCTCATTAAGAGAAAGAGGGTTATTAAAAGGCAATGCAAAGGTAATTAAAAGACAATACAGTAAAAAGAGTGCTATGTGACTATGGAGATGACTCTGTTCTGTTTTTTTTTTTTTTCCATCTGTAGTCAAGTCTAATAATATTGTCCTATATTTCTTATAGGGTTATGAGGAAAGTACTTTGTAAACTTTCAAATGTTATGATAATCTTAGTTAGAATTAACATAGAGTTTTAAGATGTGGAAAATGCTTTACATGCATTATCTCATTTGATCCTCAAAACAACCCTGTGAGGTAGTTGTTATTATTTATTCTTTACATGAGGATACTGAGACTCAGAGACTTATTAAAATTTAAATAGCTACATGTTTAGGGTAAGAGGTGAACCCAAATCAAGAAGATTCAACATTTAGAACTCTATCCACAACTTAAAATTGCCTAAAAACTGGAATAATTAACTACTTTTATTATTACAAATCTCTTGAACTAACCAGTAGCCCATTTGTTCCCTCTCTCTGTCTCTTTCTATTTCCATCTCCCTCCCTCCTTCTCTTCCAGCTTCCCTTCCTCCCTTACCCCCACTCCACTACATAGGAACATTATGTATTGTGAGGGGTAAAAAATTTTCACTTTGCTAAATTGGGAAAAAAATGATCTCGAGAAGGCAAGCAATTAGTTATGACTTTTTATTTATGACTAAATGTCAATATCAAGAGGAAAATCCACTCCAATACCCTATGTTGCCAGCTGAGGCCATTACCATTTCCTCCCATACTTCTTACCCTTATTTAAGTGCATGAGAAAAAAAGAATTTCTAGCAATAAGATATAAAGGCAACTTCTACTATTACTATGTTTATCTCATCTGAACCTTGTTTTGGAATTAGTTTTTTAATGAAATTCAGCAAATGTTCATTTAGTCCCTATTAGACATGAGGTTCCATGCTTAGGATTACAGAATATGCATAAATGAGTAAGAACCAAAAAACAAACAAACAAACAAACAAAAAAGCTCTTATTCATCCCTTCCTTCACCAGGAATTTATTAGATGCAATGTGCCAGATTCTGTTCCAGTTGCTGGTGATATGAAAAGTAAAAATAAACAGTTCCTTCCCTCAAGAAACTTATGTTCTCTTGTGGGTGAAGGATAAAAAGGACACAGATAAGAAATTATGAACAAATATTCAAAGTAAATAAAAAAGTAATTTGGGACATTGGACAGTTAGAAGCAGTTGAGAGAGAGGAAGGATTAAGTTAGCTTGAAAGTGGCACTTGAGCTGAGTCTTGAAGGTAGTTAGGGGATACATGAAGTAGATGTGAGAAGGAAGGGCATTCCAGGCTTGAAAGATGGCTAAAGCAAAGGAATGGAGATAAGAGATGGAATGTTTGGTACAGCGAATGGCAAATAGAATCATTTGACTATTACCTGGGGTGCATGAATGAGAATATTACTCATTGAGACTATAAAAAGAAGTTGGCACTAAATTGCAAAATTCCTTGAATGAAAAATGGAGAAATTTTTATTTTTATCTTAGAAATATCAAGTAGGAGAATGATATATTCAGAGCTATATTTAAGGAATAATATCTTGGCAACAGTATGGAAGATAGATTAGAGAAGGGAGAAGTTGACAAGAAACAGGGAGATTTAGTAGGAGGCTGTTGCCATTATCAAGGTGAGAGCCTACAAGGGCCTGAATTAGATCAATGGCTAATTATGTGAATGAGATGAGGGGATAGATCCTCTTGGTCTTCTAGAATCATCAAACCTTACAAAATTGACAAAACTTGACAAACAACTAGATAAGAAAAGCATTTGCATGATTATATGTAGCAAAATAAAATTAGCACCATAACAATAGTACAAATGAAAGACTTTTGGGGATTCAAGAGGAAAGAGAATCAATATACTAAAGAAATCAGGGAAGGATTCATATATCATAGGATCATAAATATACTTCTGTCTAAGTTCAGGACACTAGAAGTCAACC
Organism: Sminthopsis crassicaudata; assembly: GCF_048593235.1. NCBI lineage: Eukaryota > Metazoa > Chordata > Mammalia > Dasyuromorphia > Dasyuridae > Sminthopsis > Sminthopsis crassicaudata. Next base: position 409,922,566 of record NC_133617.1, on the reverse strand, counting down.
AATTACCACTCCTTACCTCCATCTTAAACATGAGGAAAATGGAACTCAAAGGGGTTAAGTGATATATGAAGATATATGAAGGTAGTAAATAATAAAGGCAGAATTTAGCCATATCCTCTGACTCAAAAGTCAATTCTCTTTCCACTTTACCACGTTGCATTTATGAAAGATTTGGCAGTATCTTAATAGGTGTAAATAGAGTAGATAGAATTTCCAGTGGTAGAAGTAGTGCCATTTGTTGAATTTACTAAATTCTTCAGTGACTGAGGAATTTAGTATAACATCAAAAGTTTTTGAAAAAGAAAACGATATAATCAGAAATCAGTTTACAAAGTTTTTTTGAGAAGTGGTTTGTAGAATGGATAGGTAAGGGGAAAGATTGAAAGCAAGAGACCACTGAGGAAGTTATTACAATACTCTTAAGTATTGAACGAGGGTGTTTGTAGTGCAAAGAGTAGGAGGCTGGGGGTAATATGTGTAAATGTTTAAAGAAGAGATACAATCTTTAGGATTTACCAAAAATTGGATATAGGATATGAGGGAGATGCAAAGATTGAAGATGACTATTTCAAACCTGATTCTAGTAAAATGATATTGCTTTGTTAATTAAGAATATGAAGAATATGCAGAAAAATATCTCTAGTACTGGGGATGGTGTGATTACCAATCTAGAATCAGACACATTAGACAATAAGTCAAGTGAGTCTTAGGAAGCACTGCTAGCAATAAAACTAGTGGAAGTAATGGGAATTTCAGCTGAACTATTTAAAATCCTAAAATATTTTACTATTAAAGTTCTGTACTCAATATGTTGGAAGATAAGGAAAACTTAACAGTGGCTACTGAACTGAAAAAGATCATAATCCCTAAGAAGGATAATGCCAAAGAATGTTCACATTATGAAGAGAGATGTAATAAATACAGTTTTAAACATGAGCTTGAAGTTGAATGGGACATCCTTTTAGTCTATCCAATGAGAAGGCTGGGTCTTCTGCTTTTAAGTTCTGAAAGAGCCGGAAGCTGGCCAGGTTCCAGGGGCACATGGAGGAAGTTGGGATGGCTCCCAGGTGTGTGTCTGGGCCTCTCCCTGCAGGATTAAATAAATGCTTTCTCTTTGTATCTGAAGATGTCTCTGATCAGTTAATTTGGGAAAGGGGATCTAGCACCTGTTCCACACAAAGTGTTGATGTGAAATCCAGATGGACATGTTTAGCTGAGCAGGTAAATATTTAGGTCTGGATAGGATGAAATTGAAGATAAAAATTTGAAGTCATTCATACACAGTTGATAGATAAAATCATGGCATAATCCATATACTTATGTACAAAAAAGTAATAGAATCTCATAATAACTATGGTAAGAGAATGATATGAATGGGTATGAAGTTGAATATTATTTATGCTAGAAATTTATAATTTAGTTAGAGTTTGGATTAGATGACTTCTAAGGTTCCTTTCAGCTCTAAAATTATATTAGGTTTTTTTTTTAATTAGAGAGACTCTACTATCAGCAAAGTATGGTGCTAATTACTGGGGGAAATACAAAAATAGTTGATACATGGTTCTTACCCTCAGAGTTTATATTCTCTCATTATTTTCTAATTACATGAAAGATTAGAGTTCAGAAAAACTGTCCATACTGGAGAAAAAGATTTTAGATTTTCCCAAGATGAAGTCATGGGAGCAAGTAAGATCAATGGGGAGAAAGCATAAAGAGAAAAGTCTAAGTCAGATGTCAAAGACAGGGTCTTGGAGCCGCTGAGAATAGATTTATTTAGAGGCTTAAAAGAGCAAAACCAGAGAAGGAAGTAGAGAAAGAAATATCAAAATTGAAAGAACACAACAAAAATAGTGCAGAGCCATGAAATTAATGAAAGAAGGAAGGTATGAAAGAATGATTGAAAAAGCATTCATTCATTAAGTGCTAAGACATAGGTATACAAAAAAAAAAAAAAAAGAATAATTCTTGCTATCAAGGAGCTCATGCAATTTAAGGAAACAAATCCTAAAATAAAGTTTAGTTGTAAGATGAGTGGAGAGGTATAGAAATACTAAGGGTATTATTGTAGCATTGATGACAAATCTAGGGGTCCTTAAATTGCCTCAGTAGGTCAGGTGATAAGGTAGATTAGTAGGTGACAAGGCCTTTTAGTAATTCATCTCAATGAAAGGAATAGAGCTGGTGACTCCCATCTCATTTAAACCATGTGAGCAGTCAAGCATTTCTGTTGGCCGCTACGTGGCCTGGTTCAGGAGATGAGATCAAGGGGAAGGATAGGGAGGAAAAGCACCCCAGGATTAGGCAGAAGTAAAGTAATGAAGAGGGTTTGGACAACACTGTAAGATATATTTCCTAAGATCTTCTTGAGAGAAAGAGAAAGAGTACACAATTCTGGATCTCATAGTCAAGCCAAATCAAGTCATTTAGTGTTTATAAAGGTCAAGTAGTAAGTTTTGAGGATACAAAGAAGGAAAAGATAAATTACTTAGTTGTGCACTTTCCTAACACTTGGAAACCATTTATTTATTTTTAGCTTATTTTAAATAAAAATTTTTGAGCTTTGAATTCTCTCTCTCCCTCTAGTTCCTTTCTCAACCATTGAGAAGTATATCAGTTATACATGTGAAATTATTCAAAACACATTTCCATATTAGTCATGTTGCAAGAAAAATTAAGCAAATGAAAACATTGTACTCCAATCTGTATTCAGTTCTTGAGTTCTTTCTCTGGAGGCAGATATTTTTCATCATGAGTTCTTGGAATTGTCTTGGATTATTGTATTGGTAAGAATAGCTAAGTTTTATAGTTGATCATCTTTACAATATTGTTGTTACTATGTAAAATGTTCTCCTAGTTCTATACATTTGCTTCACATTTGTTTATATAAGTCTTCTCAAATTTTTCTGAAACCATCCCACTCTTCATTTATTATACTATAATAGTATACCATCATAATCATATACCACAACTTTCCCAATTCAGCCATTCTTCAATTAATAAACATCCCTTTAATTTCCAATTCTTGACTATCACAAAAATATTTCTATAAGTATTTTTGTACAAATGGATCCTTTTTTCTTTTCTTTTATCTCTTTGGGATACAGACTTAATAATGGTATACAATTTTAGTCAATAATGGTATACAATTTTATAGTCATTTGAGCATGGTTCTATGTTTCTCTCTAGAAATGACTGAACCAATTCACAACTCCTCCAGCAGTGCATTAATATATGTCCATTCCAGTATTTGTTATTTTCCTTTTCTGTTGTTTAGTTAATCTGATAAGTATGAGATGGTATCTCAGAGTTATTTTAATTTGCACTTCTCTAATCAATAGTGATTTAGGATATCTTTCATGTGATTATAGAATAGCTTTGATTTCTTTGTCTGAAAACTATCTGTTCACATTCTTTGATCATTTATCAGTTGGCCAATGACTTTTATTTTTAGAAATTTGACTCAGTTCTGTATATATTTAGTGTGTACTTTTTGCTAAACTTTTTAGCCAACTATTCAACTCCAACATAGACAATTCATTTGTAAATGTAAAGTATAATGACTGACTATTTAATTTCTATTTTAAAGTTTATATTAAGGCCTCACAGTTCCACTAATTCTAGCATTTAATGTGTGTGTGTGTGTGTGTGTGTGTGTGTGTGTGTGTATGTATTCAATCCAATTTAGCAGTCTATGGTCTTTATTGTTGATACTTCATTGACTACCAATCGCTGAAAGGAACCTTTAGTTTTTGTCATATTTTAGAATGTGACAATTTAATTGACTCTTAATATTGTACTTATTTATGCTCCTCCCAATACTTTATTCTAGGATTGATTCTTCCCTAAAATACCAGTCAAAGCAAGCCAGTATGCAGGTGGTATACTCCAGGCAGGATTCCAAATGAGGTAGCTAAACATAAATTGGCTTTAAATAAAGTCGGAGAGAGATAGGTTGAAGAGGAACAGGGAAAAAATGTTTCTTCTTGATCTAATAAATATTCAGATAGTCAATGGAAACTCCAGGTAAGGTCAGACATACAAAGTTGTCCAGCCTAGATTTAGTGGAGAAAGAAACAAAATAGGAGAAAGAATCACAATCCACACAAATGTTGTTGCTCTACAGCCAAGGAGTCAGTTTGCTGACTTTTCTTTCCCCTGGTGACTCTGGGGCAGTTTAGCTAGAGTTTGGTTATTTTCCTACAGACTCTTCTTTCCTGGATCAATCTGCTGTAAAGTACCTCTGGTAGAAGGCCTACTGGGATCTAGTAAGGAAAACTTCATGGAACGTCATCTTGAGTAAAAAATAAACACCTGGGTCATGATTTGTATTCTCTATTGTTAGGAGCCAGGATCATGCTAAAAAAGACAGAGGAAATAACTGCATGATTCATTTTTGATCCATTCCCTAATTATTTATTTTTATTGCTGTCTGCTTTTTCCTTCTCTTTTTGCTTACAAAAGATGCCAAACCAAAAGTCTAGGAACGAAGGGCACACAGTACACCCACAAATTTAAACAGATGCACTGTCTTTTCCCCCTCATTACTATAGATCAATTTGCTCTCTGCAATGAATCAATCTATTAACAACTATTTATCAAGTACCTGCCATACGCCAGGTTTAAGTGCCAATGAGATGCTGGACATACAAGTACAAAGAATGAAACAAACCCTACTACCAAGGAATTCATTCTGTAATAGATGGCAAGATTGCAATATAACACAATTATACCCTGTTACCAACTTTTCCACAGGTCTTGGCTGGAATTCCTATTCTACTCTGTCATCACTATGGATATCAATATTTATAGGTGTTTGCTTAGAAGAAACACCTACAAATATGGATGTGTGAGCATAGGAATGTATATGAACAGTAATAGTGACTAAATACACTACTTTATTTGTTATTATGTGGAAGTCTTCAAATTTAATTTGCTAAAATCTAGGTTGGAAGAAAATATCACATGTTGACTATACCTTCCTAATGTTGGCAAAACTCTAAGAAGTTTTCTATTGTACTTATAGCTTAAAGATTTTTTAAAAATAAAATCCACATGTTCTATTGATGCTTTTTGATATTACTGTCATTTCCTAGTAATCCCTTTCCCCCCAATAGCACCTTCTCTTGAAACAAGGAAAGTCAGTTTAGCAAAACAATTATATCCACTATGTATGAGTGTGTACAACTGCTTGTTGTTCAGTTGTTTTTAATTGTATATGATTCTTGATATCCCAACTTGGGATTTCTTGACAAAGATATGGGAGGGATTTGTCATTTCCTTCTCCAGTTTATTTTACTGATGAGGAAACTGAGGCAAGAAGGGTTAAATGATTTGCTCAGGGGTCACATAGCTATAAGTATCTTTTAATTCAGGAAGAGGAGCCTGCTGGACTTCAGAACTGGCATTCTATCCACTGAGCCACTTAGCTGTCTGAATATATATCTTAGAAGTGATATACATGATTCTAGTGGACAGAATGCTGGACTTGATATTAGAAAGATGGTTCAAATCCTTTTTTAGCTGCATACATGCTCTGTGACTCTGGACAAGTCATTGAATGAAATTTTTTTCATCAGAAAAAAATGGAGACAATAATAATAGTACCTACCATGGTTATTGTGAGAATCAACTAAGATTATATACATCAAGTTTTTGCAAATTCATATAAATATTTTTTAAGTATTTGAATTTTTTATTTTAATAGTATTTTATTTTTCCAATTACATGCAAAGATAGTTTTTAACATTCACCTTTGCAAAATCTTGTGTTCCAAATTTTTCTCTCTTTTCCCCCCTCCTCAAGATAGTAAACAATTTAATATAGATTAAACAAAGCACCATATAAACATTAACTATTAGTAATTATTGACATATTTCATCTGTCATATGGTATCACAATAGATCATTGCATTGGTCGGAATTTTGATATCTTTACCTTACTGTGATTATTATGTACATTTTTTCTTGTTTTTGTTTATTTCATATAAATATATGTAAGTTTCTCTGAATTCTTGATAATCATGCTTAAAACAAAAACAAAAACAAATCCAAACAAATCTGTTCTAACATAAGTTGGTTGATAGACTCTGATGCTATTTTATGCTATCATGTTTATACTTCTGTGAACATAATAATCAATATAAACTCATGAATGTATATACTTCCCTATTTTCTCCTTTAAGAACAGAAAAAGGTTAGCCAAGAACATTTCTAAATTTTAATGGAAGAAAAACACTTTCTTTTTCTCTCCTTGTCTCCTGTTTACCCCTCACTTACCATCCTAAACTGAGTCAGGAATATAGCATTTTTAGCTTGAAGAAGCATGAGATGAAGTAAGGGAAAGACTATCTTCTCACATTGGGATGAATCATGGTCTTTATTTTCTGAAAAGTCACCTCTGGGCAGAGATGTCAGATAATAGAATGGTTGAAGTTAAATTTTGGGCAATGGTTCTTAACCAGATTTGGGATCAGGTATTCTTAAGACTGTGAGGAAGCTGCATTCCTCAGCCAACTTCTATCCTCAATTAATTAAGTCAGTAAACCTAGCTCAACTAGGGCACCTAGTCTGTGGCAAAGCTCATACTTGCCATGCTCTCTGTAGAATGCTACTTCTTGTTCCATGTCCCCAAATACACCATGTTCTTTTTCCAGAATGCATGGTCTTCAAACCCACAGAATGAAGCACTGTTCAATAAAAATGCCTCTCTGTATGATGAGGGAGGAGATTTGGGGGAAGAGATTGTTGCAAGTGTATCTCTCTCTCTTTACTGCAAATATAACATGTTAGAAGTGTGTAAGAAACCCAGTATGAGTAGTAACAAGAATCTCTTTCATTTAGGGGTAGGAAAGACTGGTAGGGACTTCAGTGGTGGGGCTGAAGAGGATGCAGATGTTTGGGGGAGTGCTGATAAAGAGGATAGTTCAATCAAGGATGAGGCACCTGGCAATGTAATGATGCAGCCACAGGTGCCGTGGAGTCAGGAAAAGAAACTTGTGGAACAGGGTTGTTGTAGGGGCAAGATTGCCCTGGAAGATTACCATAACAAAAATCCTAGAGTTGGTGTTTGGTGGTCATTCTGCATGGTATGGAATGGTAGAGGACCATGAATCATTATGATAGCAGTGCTTGAAAGATAGAAGAAATAAGCAATGCAGAGAAAACTCTTGGATGTTAGCTTCCCAGGACAAAGTCCCAATAGCAGCAAATGTCTCAGTATACTGAAGAGTGGATATATGATAACATGCATTTCTGATGTTTATACTAGGTAATGAAACTTGCATATAAATAGCACATAGTACATGAAGCTACTATATGGTTGTATGTAGCATCAACTTATAACAATCAATGCTAATTAAAATTTTCAAGATAATACTTAATTCTCATTAATTAGAGAGACAAGCATGGGGTGGCAAAAGGTAGCTAAATTATGAATAGATTATATATAGGTGCCCTTGTTGAATGAAAATAATAAGTCTATTACATTGCTAACCACCATGTATAATATTTATGCCATGTTAGGATGGTATGTTTGCAGAGTAAATACACTTTTAGTTTTACATAGCTGCTTAGTTATTAATATTGTTGAAGAAATATAAGAAATTATTGCTGGCTGGTTTTCATTCTTTCCTAACTTAATCTAACACCATATTAATTTAGTAAGCAGATTTATAAATCATTCAATGATAATGCACTAATTTGGCCTTTCTAGTTTTCACTTAAAAATTAATTCTTTGCACTAAAAAATCAAGCAAACATCTCCTCCCCCCAAAAAACCCCCACACACAACAAAATAAGAATCCAAGTTTTCTTAACTCAGTGGTTTTGTCCCTGATTCAACATTCAACACTAGCTCATTTCTTCTTTCCAAAGGTTGTTGATTTATGAGGAGTTTCTGGTTTAGGTTGATCAATAATACCTCCCCTTATTTGGAAGAAAAAGGAGGGGGAGCAATTTCTAGTTAGAGGGAATCCTGGGTGAATTAGCTGGGCTCAGAATTGTGATGTTGCTCTCAAAAATGAGCTTTTTAATTCTTTCATGAATCCTTTAGAACAAAGACTGACTTAAGGGGGAAAAATGTAGTTTGTTTTATTAGTAGCTTTTTACCTCAGCTTTGAGAGTATTTTTCTTTATTCTTCTTGGCCCTTCCTACACATTTGGGAATATTTCTTAGGTCTAATTCTCACAGGACATTCCTTTTAGTTTCCAGCCATCCAGTATGCTATAATGGCGATTAAGATTCTTCTGACTCTCAAATTCTTTGATTTTGTGATTCTAAATGAAACAGAAAAAGCACTGGTCCTTAAATTAGAGAACCCCAATTCAAATCCAGCCTTAGACATATTCTACTTTAGGCAAATCAGTTTAAGGCCTTTTTGACTCAGTTTCCTATTCTATAAAATGGGGATAATAATAGCACCCACATCCCAGGATTTTTGTGAGGATCAAATGAGATAATATTTATGAAGTACTTTGTAAACTTTATAGTATTATATAAGTGTTATTATTGTTATTATTACTACTTCTACTATTGTTTCTTATAAGGTATTTTATGAAAAGAAGTTAAGGTATTACCCCTTACTAGATGCATTTGCATTTTATGTAAAAGAGAAACAACAAAAACAAAAACGTTTATTAAATGTGCTTCTTATATGCTAAGCTCTATGCTAGATCTTGAACATAAAAAGCAAAACTGAAGTATTTCCTTGCTATCAAGGAACTTACATTCTATCTGGTGAAGGAACTTGTGCACATGTTTATTTCATAGGATCACAGAAGGGACCTGAGAAGGCACCTAGTCCAATTCCTTCATTTTACAGTGGAAGAAATAACAGGCCAGAGGGTAGAGAGGGATGGTAGTGGTGAGGCTAAGTGATTTGGCTGAGGTCACATAAAAAGTAAGCATTTGGAGATGAGATTTGAATCCAGGTATTTTGTCCCTAGAACCAGGTATTTTTCTAGTGTATTATTACATAGTGTAAAACCCCTTGAACAATGTAATAAATAGTCCATTGAAACTAGAAGAAAAACGGGTCCAGAGCTTGTTCTTGAGATTTACTAGATTCTTGTCCAGGAATAAATTCTTTAACTTCTTCTAGACCATTTACTTTAATCATAAAAGTTGATGACCTTGAATACCACTTTTCAGGGTTGTTGTGAGGATCAAATGAAGGAATGTACCTAAAACTACATGTAAAATGTAACTCTTATTAACAGAAAAGCCTTTAGAACCTAGACAGTTGTCAGTAAGTCAGTAAACATTTATTAAGATTGATATGTTCTAGATACAACCACTAGAGATACAAATATAAGGCAAAAATATCCCCTGCCCTTAAGGAGCACGCAATCTAATGAGGGCGATACCAATACAAACAAGATGTATATTGAAAAAATGGAAGGTAATAACTAGCTATTAAGAATCCAGTTCTTCTAATGAAAAAAAAGTCAGAGGAAGGTGGTCTAAGTGTATCTGATCTAAAGCTATATTATATAGCAGCAGTCACCAAAACCATTTGGTATTGGCTAAGAAATAGACCGGTAGATCAGTGGAATAGATTAGATACAAAGGACAAAAAAGGGTACATTTATAGCAATCTAATCTTTGACAAACCCAAAGATACCAACATTCGGGACAAAAATTCATTATTTGGAAAAAACTGTTGGGAAAACTGGAAATTAGTATGGCAGAAATTAGATATGGATCCATACTTAACACCATATACCAAGATAAGATCAAAATGGGTCCATGATTTAGGCATAAAGAATGAGATCATAAATAGATTAGAGAAACAGAAAATAGTCTATCTCTCAGACCTGTGGAGGAGGAAGGAATTTATGACCAGAGGAGAACTAGAGATCATTATTGATCACAAAATAGAACTACATCAAACTAAAAAGTTTCTGTACAAACAATACTAATGCAAACAAGATTAGAAGGGAAGTAACAAATTGGGAAAATATTTTTAAAAGTAAAGGTTATGACAAAGGTCTCATTTCCAAAATATATAGAGAACTGACCCTAATTTATAAGAAATCAAACCCTTCTCCAATTGATAAATGATCAAAGGATATGAACAGACAAATTCTCAGATGATGAAATTGAAACTATTTCCACTCATATGAAAGAGTGTTCCAAATCACTACTGATCAGAGAAATGCAAATTAAGACAACTCTGAGATACCACTACACACCTGTCAGATTGGCTAAGATGACAGGAACAAATAATGATGAATGTTGGAGGGGATGTGGGAAAACTGGGACACTGATACATTGTTGGTGGAGTTGTGAAAGAATTCAACCATTCTGGAGAGCAATTTGGAACTATGCCCCAAAAGTTATCAAACTGTGCATACCCTTTGACCCAGCATTGCTGCTATTGGGCTTATATCCCAAAGAAATACTAAAGAGGGGAAAGGGACCTGTGTGTGCCAGCTCTTTTTGTAGCAGCGCTTTTCGTAGTGGCTAGAAACTGGAAGATGAATGGATGTCCATCAATTGGAGAATGGTTGGGTAAATTATGGTATATGAAGTCTATGGAATATTATTGCTCTGTAAGAAATGACCAGCAGGAGGAATACAGAGAGGCCTGGAGAGACTTAAATCAACTGATGCTGAGTGAAATGAATAGAACCAGAAGATCGCTGTACACTTCAATGTTGTATGAGAATGTATTCTGATGGAAGTGGATATCTTCAACATAAAGAAGATCCAACTCACTTCCAGTTGATCAATGATGGACAGAAATAACTATACCCAGAAAAGGAACACTGGGAAGTGAATGTAAATTGTTAGCACTACTGTCTATCTACCCAGGTTACTTATACCTTCGGAAGCTAATACTTAATGTGCAACAAGAAAATGGTATTTACACACATATATTGTATCTAGGTTATATTGTAACACATGTAAAATGTATGGGATTGCCTGTCATCGGGGGAGGGAGTGGAGGGAGGGAGGGGATAATTTGGAAAAATGAATACAAGGGATAATATTATAAAAAAAAAAAAAATCCAGTTCTTAATGTTGGAATTTCAGAGGTCTTAATTGGTAGTGATATGAGTATTTTGTGGGAGGAATTGCCCCATGCCCTTAAATGACATGGTATATAAATTCTGCTTTCTTTTAATGACAGCCTTAAGCAAATAAACACATGGCCAGAAGTAATATGACCCAATACACAGGAGAATCTTAAGGGCAGGGGCATCTCCAAGTATTTGAAGGGCAGAAGACAGATTAGGTAAAAACTGTTCTAGGAATGTCATTTGGTAACTACATACCCACTCTCTCTCCACTCATTTGTATTTTGTGGAAGACAAATTCCCCTGCCTTGCCTTTTGATTTGTAAGTTGCCTTGATACATGCCTGTATTGGACAATCAAGGGTTATTGTCTTGGATTAGTTAAGCTATTGAGCTTTAATTTTCCTTTTGAACTGATAACTATTCCAAATGTGCTTGAGACTATGATAAGTTTTACTAAGGAGATTTTCTGTTTAGGGACCTGGGCCCATTTCAACCTGGCTTTTCAGCTACATGAAAAAGGCTTGAATAAAGACCATACTAATAGGAAATGCTAGGAGATCAGAGTGCCAATTCAGTTCAGAGGTTCTAAGCCAGTTTTCAAAGTTGTTTATTGCCTCTTAGCATTCTCAAGCAATGAGAAAAGACGAAAGACATTTCCAAAGCACAATGATTTCTCCTAATAGGCGATTATAATTAAAAAAGAACTCATCAGACAAAGTTTAATAAGGAAGTATGAACTGTTCTTTTTAATCCTATTTGAAAAATGATAATAGCTCAAATGAGCTTGTTTTCTGCCTTTTAGTAATAGTTATAGCCCTTCTTTCCTAGTATAGTAGAATAAAGTTGATTATATAGTTATCTCTTCCACTTTAGGGGAATGGTACCTCCACAATGGAAAAATACACTTAAAAATTTTTGGTTCGCTCATCTTACCAGAAAAGTCTGAATTATTATGGTATTAAGAAATAAAATATGTTGACATCATGCAATGTTATACATATTTTTATGGATTTCTGAGTTTCTAAATTTTTCTCTGTCATTTGCTGGTCTTCACAAGTTCTTTGCAGTTTTCATAAACTTCTCCTAAATCCCAATTTAATTTCTTATGGTGACTCATAATATAACAAAATGATTAGTAAAGCCATGATTTGGAAAGGACAACTGTATATAGTTTCTTGTCATAGAAAAGTTGTTAGAAAGACAACCCAAATCTAAAATATGAGTATAGTAAAAAGAATATTGCATATAGAATAAGATAACATAGGTGGAAATTCCAGGTCTACTACTTAAAACTTGTATGCTTTTGACAAAACATTTCCTTTTCTAGAATTCATTTTCCTCATTTACAAATTGAGGAGGTAGGACAGATCATCTTTAAAGTCATACACCAATCTCACAGGAGTTGGAAGGGATTCCAGAAGCCATTTTATACTACTCCCTCATTTTGCATGTAAGGGAGTTGTTTTTCACAAACCTAATTAGAGAAAACTAGCTAGATAACAAGGGTTTTAACCCAATTGTAAAAATGCTGATGTGCCAAGTGATCTTGTTATATATGCAAATGAGTCCCTAGAGTGAATGTGAGGGAAGCAATACCTTAGGATAAATTGGCCTTGCCTTCAAGTGACCATTAGAAGTCCATTCAATAAATTTGGGAGAGTGACCAGAAGAGCAATCCAACTCCAGCCAGTAGAAGATGCATGGATTCTGTCCTCTACAAAATGCAGATGAATAAGAAACAGAGTAGAAGAGAGAGCAGAAGTACAGGCAGAGGCAATTAATAAAAAGAAAGGGGCCAGGACTCTTGGAGAAAAGTTGGTTGGACTTACAGAGCTTGTGGTTTGTTGGAAGAGAACATGTATTATTTCGGTTTCCTCATTCCTCATTCATTAAAACAGTAATTCTGTATCTTTTTTCTTCTCTACAACTTCTTCAAGGGGACCTGAATCCTTTTCCTTTAACCATGAGAAGTCTATTTATCTTTCATTATTATAAATGTTTGTTTTTTCTTAATAATGTTAACCTCCAACATTTGATAGTCAGTGTACTTATTAGTAAAATGTTTGGGAAGAGCCCACTACAGAGAAAATATTCCCAGAACAAAAAAAAAAAACAAACATAGCTCTAAAACTAAAAACTTTTATCAGAAGTGCTGTATTCGACTGGAGTTTTGAGGTAACAGAAGGAAAAAGACAATTATAGTTCCTTTGGTATTACTTCTCAGCCCAGAGAAGTAGTGTTGGGAAACTTATCTTAGTAAAGATTCAATAATAGGATTAGAGGCAAATAGGAGTGATATAACAAGCCTAATCTTCATACTACTTCATTTCACTTGTAGTCTCCTTAGAGAAGGCAATTCATTTTACCAGTAGTCTAAAGGCTTGGGTAAGATCACACAGGTAACAAATAGCAAGGATGGATTTTGATCCCAGGTTTGTTGATTCCATAAATGACATTCCTTCCATTGTACTTTAGCTTCTAGTTCAAAACTGACAATTCTATAGTTATGAGCCCTATTTTTATGATATTTTATTTTTCCCAATTACAGGTAAAGACAATTTTAAACATTCATTGTTTTAATATTTTGAGGTCTAAAGTTTTCTTCTCTCTTTCCCTTCCTTTCTCTCTGAGAAATTTGACATGTTACATACGTGCAATCATGTAAAATATATTTCTATGTTAGTCCTGCTGTGAAAGAAGAAACAGAACAAAAAAAAAAAAAAAACTATGAAAAAAATGAAGTGAAATAATGTTTCGATCTGCATGCAAACTTCATTAGTTCTTTCTCTGGATGTGGACAGCATTTTCCATTATCAGTCTTTTGGAATCATCTTGGATTATTGAATTGCTTAGAAGAGGTAAGTCAATCATAGATGATCATTGTACAATGTTGTTATTAATTGTGTACAGTGTTTCTCTGGTTCTGTTCATTTACTCAGGATCACTTCATGTGAATTTGTCCAGGTTTTCCTGAACTCTGCCTGCGTATTGTTTCTTACAGAATAATAGTATTCCATAACATTTGGATTCTACAACTTGTTCATCTACTCTCCAATTGATGAGTATTCTCTCAATTTTCAATTCTTTGCCACACAGACACTATTTTTATTCATCTATATGGTTCTAAATTGATTGTTAATTCGCCATATACTGACTTTGCAAATTAACATTTTGGGCTAAATAATGCAGGATAATTTGCATATATTCTCATTGGGTAGGATACTCCCCACATCTTTTTTATTTTTTAAATTGCCTTTACCCTGACCATGTGCAAGCATTGAAACATGCAGTCCCAAAGAAACCATTGATCTATATTCTATGTTTTCTTAATAGATTTACAAAGGGAGAAAAAAGAGAAAAAGAGAGATGCCCAACTGACATCTCCTGCTATAAGATATATTCAAATATGATACAGAGTAAAACATAGTTATTTTTAAAGTATAAGAGTTGTTACTACATAAGCTGCAAGAGGAAGATAGAAAAAAGTTGCTACAACCTAAATTTCGAGGTCAAACAAATAGATATATGTCTACAAATTTTTTTGAACTCCATTAAGTGATTCCACAAAAACACATGAGGTAAAAACAATGCTCCAGGGGAGTAATGCTATAAATATGAGAATTGTAGTAGAATTTAAAAATATTTCAGTGGGATTTGGAAATATATTGTCATTTCAAAATATTAATATTATTTCAAAATGAGGATGGTCAAGATGATACTTTACCATTAAAGCTAAGCAGAGCCATCCCTAAGTATAACTGGCACAGAGTAAGCTCTCACTAAATGCGTGTTGTTTGCTGACTGCCTGAGTATGGCTCCCAGAATAAATTGTGTTGTATAATTTCCCCTCTTCCCTAAATAAATTATTTTGGTCAAAGCAAGTTTAAAGTGAATACTAACTTAAATACTCTTTATTTCTGTAGTACTTTACAAGTTCATGAGTCATTTCCCTTAAAAACAAAAGCAAAAACAAAACTTGTGAAGTGGGTATTTTGAGAATTACTATTTCTACTTTACAAATGATGAAATTGAAACTCAGAGAGATTGAAAAATTTGCCCAAAATCATCTTGTTGATAATTGGCAAAGCCAGAATAAGAACCTTTTGACTCCAAATTTAGTGCATGTTCCACTAAAATGAACATTAAGAGCAGCTTTGAAGGACAAATGAAGTAGTCACATAAAATATGTGAGAAAAGGGATGCATCAAAGAGTAGCTTTTTTTTATTTATTTGTTTATTTATTGCTTGCCACAGACATTTGGATATTGTTGGAGAACTGTGATCACCAAAAAAACAAACAAACAACAACAGCAAAAAAAAAACCCAAAAAATGTTCCTAGAGCTCTTTTGTTGATCCATCTTTTCCCATCCTCCCCCTCTCTGTGTCATTGGCCAATAACTTGGTAACAACAGAGGAATGAGGGACAAATCTCCCATCCCTGTGGACAATGCTGATGCTGGGATGACCTACTTTAACTCTGATTAGAAGCTCTTTTTGTTATGATGAGACTTCAAGCTGTGACCCTGACTTTCTGATACATGTTGTCAGCTTTATGCTATTGCCGTTATCAATAAAACCCCTAGAAGTTAGAAAGTACAGCCCTTTCCTTTTGAGATCCTCTGAACTAATTTTTGTTGTTGTTGATTGTTGCTTTGTTGCTACTCTTGTTTAGGATGAATCATAAAAGTGACTATTTCTTATTACTCATATCTCTGTTACAGTAAGCCTGGGTTTTCAATGCTTTCCCCTGTCCATCATCTCTGTAACTGTTACAAGTGGTAACCTCCTCCCTGGATAATTACATTTTTTAAAAAATGTAGCTCTTTAAAAAGAAAATCAAGTTCAATACAGCAAAAGAACATTTGAAATAGTTCAAGGAATGAGAAGATAGGATACTAGAATTGTTAGAAGTAATTTTTTTCCCCTTTCAAAACCATTGCTGTATCAGTCTTTCTCCTCCTCCCCCCTTCTCCTCCTCCCCACCCAGCTCGACAAGCAACTATTTGGTTTGCAGGAACAGACTGGTTTAATAAAATTGGCCTTCTTCCTTCTACTAAAAGTTTACCTGCGAGAGCCCCGAACATAATAAAATCAGATTATGAAGGCAATCATATTTACTTGTAATAAATCAAATCTTGCAGACATCAGTTAAGTCTCCCTTACTGCACTGGGACAATATCATGCGTGCATACATCAATACCTGAGGTGTCAGAAATATATTTCATAAGTTCAGAAAAATCACACACACACACTTGCAGCACCATTATGAGCAGTGAATTTGTAATGTGAACATTATGATGTATAAAGTGGCTTTGTTCCTACATTTAATAAGCATTGCATGTCAAGCCCACAAACATAATGGAATTTGCTGGTGATTTCTTGCCATTAAATGTAGGTTATTGTTTTTAGAAGTTGAGGAGAAAATTTCTCTGTGTTAGCTATATTATCCATTTTTGAGGTTTCAATCCCCTTCCACATAGCAACTTCCTTAAATTAGGAAATTAATAAATAAAAGTAAAAATAACCCACTTCTATTAAATTAGGTTGAACTGCAATAACTGGGGGACTTGCTTTTAGTCTATAATTAGTTTACCTTAAAAGAACAACAAAAATTTCTAATTTACCTTTAATAATTAGATGTGCATGTTTATGCATATTTGTATTAGAACATCTGTAAAAATCCTCTTTATACTATAGATCCCATAGTGAGAACCTATACTATAAAACTTTGTAATGAGAGAATCAAAATAACTGAGACTATTTCTATAAAATCCTATTCAAATCCACATAAGAAATTTTTTTTTAAAATACAATAGATGAATGAAGTATGGATCTGAAGATTTTTTCTATGTATGTGTATATCTTTGGAAGGGTGGGGGTGAGGAGTAGTTGGGGAGGAAACAGTGAAGAAACAAAGATTTATGTCCCTGCTACTTAAAAATATATACATAATTCAAATTATTTGTAGGTTAGTCATCAAAATAAGTTGTACTAAATTAAATCCTTGAATAAGAGAGAGAAAACTAACTCTACCATATGACATGGACATAAGACAGGATCAGCCATAGGTTGAGATCGAGTTTTCCATGGAATAGGTTTAAGTCTTTCAGGCCAGGAATTAAAGAAAAGATGAGGCTGAAAGTTTCCCCTTCAGGAAAGACCAGAAGCATCAGAATGGCTTGCAAAAGCCAGAGTTGGTTGCCAGGGTTACAGGGTATTGAACTGAAGGGCCAAAGACATAAGATAATAGTGACTAGAGGAGAAGCAAGAGTTAAGATCAGGATCAAAACAAAATACAAAAAGGAAAAGATGTGGTCTGGGGTTGGGGGGTATGGATCAGGGTAGGGTTTAGAACCAAACAACAGAAGAGTATCTGGACTCCCTAAAGCATCTGCAGAATTCCCTATCCTTGGCTTTCTGCAGATTCATACTTGGTTTTATATATGTGTTACAATATGTGCAGTCCTATTACCTAGTCTTTCCTAAGTTGTTTGCAATTGAACCTCTCCTACTGTTATACTCTCCATATATTGGCCCTTATATTTTTTTTAAGGGAATCTATGAGTGTTGGTATTCACTGTGTTTGCTATAGTTTAAGGCTAATTTCTAAATGTGTTTGGAATGGTAAAGAACTGCAAGAATGAAAATGATAAACATGGGAACACATACCTTTAGAGAAAGAAAGGGTGCATGCATTTTGGTTTGCCTAATGAAGTTGGAAAAATCAACTGCTATTGGGTATTAGTATTTACATTGAAAATCATTTCTTGCAAATCAAACCAATTCTGAGGCACTAACTCATACCTCTCAAATTGGCTAAGGTGACAGGGAAAGATAAAGACAAATGTTGGAGGAGATGTGGAAAAGCTGGGACACTAATATTGGAGTTGTGAAATGATCCAACAATTCTGGAGAGCAATTTGCAACTATGTGCAAAGGGCTATCAAACTGTGCATACCATTTGATCCAGCTATGTCTCTACTGGATCTGTATGACAAAGAGATCATACAAAAGAGAAAAAGGCCCACATGTGCAAAAATGTAGCAGTTCTTTTTGTGGTGGCAAAGAATTGGAAAATGAGTAGAAACCAATCAATTGGGGAATGGTTGAATAAATTATGATATATAAAAGTAATAAAATTTTACTCTATAAAATTAATCATGAAGAAGCTGATTTTAGAAAGTCTTGGAAAGATTTATATCATGTGATGCTGAATGAAACAAGAAGAATCAGGTATACATTGTATACAGTAACAGCAAGATTTTGCAATGATCAAGTATGAAAGACTTTGTTCTTCTCAGAAGTTCAATGATCCAAGGCAATACCAATAAACTTTAGATGGAAAATATTATATCCATCCAGAGAAAATTAAGGATTTGTTAATCAACAAATGCTATGTTTGCTTTTTTTTTCTTTTTCTTCTGTGAATTTTCCTTTTTGTTATGATTCTTTTAAGGAAATGTGCTTTTAAAAAGCATGTACATGTATAGCAAGAAATTTTTTTGAGTGTATTTCTTTATCATCTTATAGTCCAATACCATGGTGCTAAAGATTCTATCTTAATAAAATTCCTCTCACTCCTTGTCTTCTCTACACTCACATAGCAACAAATTCCAAGGCCCTTATCATTTTTTACTTAGATTATCACAATTGATTCTTTTTGTTTCCTCTGATATTAGTTCCTTCCTTTTTTTTTTTTTCCAATTTGTCCTTCATACTACTCTCAAAATAATTTTCCTAAGGCTGACATCTTGATTTACTTCATATTCAAAAGCTAAAACAAAAACAAAATGGAAACTTTGGTAACTCCTATTTACCTGGAAGAGAAACTAGGCTCTAATCTGTTTCCTGACTTATTCCACATAATTGTCTTTCATGGATTCTCTATTCTAGCTAAATTGCACTTCTGGTGCTTTTCTGAACTATATCCTTCTTCACATTGGTGCAAGCTACTGCTCTTTACCCCTGCTCCTCCATTTATGCTCAGATGCAGCTCCTTTAACTTACAATGAAAAGTATTCTTTTCTTCCTGAATTTTTTTTATTATAGCTTTTTATTTACAAGATATATACATGGGTAATTTTTCATCATTGACAGTTGCAAAACCTTTTGTTCCAACTTTTCTCCTCCTTCCCTCCCCTCCCCCATATGGCAGGTTGACCAATACATGTTAAATATGTTAAAGTATAAGTTAAATACAATATATGTATACATGTCCATACAGTTATTTTGCTGCACAAAAAGAATTGGACTTTGAAATAGTGTATAATTAATCTGTGAAGGAAATCCAAAATTTAGGCAGACAAAATTAGAGAGATTGAGAATTTTATGTAGTGGTTCATAGTCATCTCCCAGAATTCTTTCCCTGGGTGTACCTGGTTCAGTTCATTACTGCTCTATTCTTCCTGAAAATTTTCTAAGGTATTTGAGATCTTCTGGTCTTAGTTAATACATTTCCCAATTTACCTGTCACACAAATTATAATAAGAATATATGCTTTTTTTGGGCAGGGACAGTGTTAGGGATCTAATAATGGTAAATATTTAACAATTAGCTAGGGCAATGTGTGAATGTGTGTGTGTGTGTGTGTGTGTGTGTGTGTGTGTGTGTGTGTGTGTGTGTGTGTGTGTGGGTGTGTGTGTGTGTGGGTGTGTGTGTGCCTATCACATACCTTAAAATGTAACCTATATTATTAATGAGCTATGAGACCCTAGGCAAATCACTCAACCCTGTTTGCCTCAGTTCCTCATCTGTAAAATGATCTGGAAAAGGAAATAGCAAACACTCCAATATCTTTGCCAGGAAAATCTCAAAGAGGATCATGAAGAGTTGGACTTGACAGAAAAATGATTTAGCAATAGCAATACAATGTCTCAAGTCTAGAAAATCAACAATGTAATAAATCAGGTCTTAATTTGTAATACTTCCTGATTTCTGAGATATTTAGGTTCAGCTAAAAATTTAACAATTGTCTCTACCAAGCTTGTTTGAGCTAGCTCCTGCACCCCCTTTCTATCCCCTGTTTCTATCCTTGAAGTTCTATTATCATCCATAGAGTCTATAACAGGCAGTTTCTCATTATTAAAGAGATTGGACTTGAAGACCTCTAAGGTACTTAATGTTCTTGTTGAATTGAGTTGAATTGAATTTGTGTTCAATTGAACCTATACAATTCAATTCTACTCAGCAAGTAGTGCATACTGGATATATAACATTGCCAGAGACATTTTAGGAGATTAATTGATCTATCAGTATTTTTAAATGTCTACTGAATCAGGTACTAAGTTAATCTTTAGATATATAATACAAATATAGAATAAGTTAAACTAGAATATGGTCCCTGAACTCAACATCATACAGAAGAAAATATATCAACTTCAGAGTAACATCTGAGTTTGAGCCTTATCTATGATATTTTCTTTGTGATTTTTTTGGCAAGTTATATAATCTTTCTGAACCTCAATTATTCTGTTGGCAAAGTGGGGGAAATAGTGTCTGCACCATCTACCTCCAGGGTTGTTGTCAGTAAAGAGATCTATAAACTGTGTGTGTGTGTGTGTGTGTGTGTGTGTGTGTGTGCTCACACACATTATTATAATCCTGTTGGGAAGAGGGTGAAAAAAAATAACAGATTGTAACACTTAAGTAACAATTCAAGGATATATAAATAAGTGATAAAATGAGTAGTCCAGACAGTATATGAACTTGCCACAGGAAGAAGATATTAATTATTTTAAATGAGTGATTGGGGAAGGTTTCATAAAAGAAGGAGAATTTGAGATGGACCTTGAAGGATGAATATACCTTTTTTAAACAGAGAAATAGAATACAGGAAGAAGAAGAAAGGAAATAGTCTATTTGTCTGGCAGAAGCAAACTCATTAACTTTTTTGTTTTGTCATTCTAGCCCTGGCCAAAGAAATTTCAGGCATCTTTCAAAGAGAGCTCTGAATTTCGCTTGTCTCAGTGCATTTTCAAATGGACCATTTCTCTGCTTTTTCAATATCTAAGATATGAAATTCTTCTCCACAACCTTTATCAAAGTTGCTATTTAAAGCATTTTTAATATGATATCTCCACAAATGTCTGACTCTGATAACTCATCATGGTGTAGAGGTCACCCTGGATTCCCAAAGGCTATGCCAGTGGTGGTGCTAACTCTGACACATTCCTTGTTCTGGAAAGATTTTGGGTAGGATCTGGGCACCAGGTGTATATATTCTGTTGACCCAACATAGGTCTAACTAAACATGGAAAACAGTAAGCTGAGATGCCCCAAAGATACTAAATTAAGACTATTCTTTGATTCAGAATTATAATTAACATTCCCATATCCCAAAGAGATCAAAGAAAACAAAATAACCCACGTTACAAAAAGGTTTATTGCATCTCTTTTTGCTGTAACACCAAACTGGAAACTAAAGTGATGCCCATCTACTTGGTGAATGGTTGAATAAATCATTGTCAATGAATGACTATGAGTTCCTTGAGAATAGGGCCATTTTTTGATTTCTTCTTGTATCTTTTATATTTAACATAGTTCTTGGTACTTAATAAATGTGTAATAAATGTTTGTTAGTTTGATCTATTTCTCCCATAAGAAATGCTAAATGGGCTGATTTCAGAGAAATACAAGAAAAATTGTATGAACTTAGAAAAGGAGATGAAGAGGACATTATTCAGTTACTAGCTCATAAAATTATTTTGCCATCTTCATAAAATCATCATGAAGAGAACCTAGAAAAATACTGAGGGCATCTTTGATGAAAAAAATGAGAAGAGAGTGAACATGTTCTCAGAAATGATAATCTCTAGCAAACTACATTTTAACATATAAACAATTGATTGAAAGATGCAAAGAATACAAAATCCTAAGGTTTAATTTAAAACTCAATTTAGCTAGCATTTATATAGTGTTTTGAGATTTGCAAAATATTTTACAAATATTAACTCATTTTATACTCACAACAATCCTGGAATTAGGTGCTCTTATCATCTCTATTTTATAGATTAGGAAACTAAAACAGACAGGGATTGAGTGACTTGCCCAGACCATATTGGAACTTATCTTCCTGATTGCAATTCCAAGGTTTAATCTATTGTACTGCCTTGTTTAAATCTATTTCACTATAAAAACTATTTGATTTGGTAAAGCAAAATATGGCCTTTAAAAGAACTCCAATAATTTGTCTCTCATGTACATATTAAGATCATAAATAATTATTTGATAGATGAAATAACAGATATTTGTTCAATGATTCATATCAAATGAAATATAAAACAAAGATAGGCATGTATACCAAAGGTGTTTGCCACCATAATCAAGGATGCCCAGCATAAATGGAAGAATTCCTGTAGGTATTTAGGCCTTCCGGATATTGTACTGCTGGAGAAACTGAGGCAAGATAGAGATTAGAGAGTTTTTAATAGTTTATTTGAAAAGGAGAGATTTACTGGGGCCAAATGGATCCATGGTTTGGTCCCAGGGCTGAATGAGACTATCGTCTCCAAGAATCTAGAAAACAACATGAGTTCTCATTGACATATATACAGGAAAGCTACACTGACCCCTGATAAGGTAATCTTTTTACCTTATCCTTCTTTGCCTTTGCTCACATATTATCCCATAACTGGAATAAATGTTTTCTCTTTCCCAACTTATCCTACTAAAATATTTCTTTCCTTCATTCTGACTAATCCCCTTTCTTTTCTTCCCCTATTTTTCCTGCTGAAATTATCTTTCCCTTCTCAAATTCTCTCTCTCTCTCTCTCTCTCTCTCTCTCTCTCTCTCTCTCTCTCTCTCCTTTAAACTTATCACATTCTACCTTTTATCTTTATTTTCAATGTGCATCCCATCCTTCCTATTAGATTGTAAATTCCATTCTAAGACAGTCTGTCTTTAGCTAGGTTTCCCTAGTGTTTGCTTATCTGCATGCCTTTCACTTATTTGGCACTTAACTACCTCCACTCCTCTCCCATTGAATTAATTTGTTTATATCTCTTAGCTTAGTTCTGCACTGGTTATATGAACTGATTGACCTCATAAAATGGAGTCAACTTGGCCTACAGGGGTCTATTCATTCATGAGATTTATAAGTGGAAAAGTAGCCCCTCCTCTTCCAGATGAGGAAACTATATTTGGGCAAGTCACAACTTCTCAGGGACTATTGTTTCATTATAAAGATAAAAGGATTAGAGTAGAAGATCCTTTTTTTTCAATTTCAAGTTTTATGATGAAACCCAAAGAGATAGTGACTCATCAAATGCTTACTTAGTGGTAGATTTTGATCTTCTCATTAGTACTCCAATGTTCAACACACTGCCCTCTGGTAGAGCTTTGTAATGGAGAGAATATGAGAGGAATAGTGATAATCATGTAGGAGAAAATAATCTGTATTTACCTAAGACATGTAAATACAGGGAAGCTAGGTGGTACATTGGATAAATCACTGATTTTGGAATCAGGAAGACTTACCTTCATGAGTTCAAATAGGTTATCAGACATTAGCCATCTGACCATGGGAAAGTCACTTGACCCTATTTGCCTC
This sequence comes from Sminthopsis crassicaudata, assembly GCF_048593235.1. NCBI lineage: Eukaryota > Metazoa > Chordata > Mammalia > Dasyuromorphia > Dasyuridae > Sminthopsis > Sminthopsis crassicaudata. The sequence goes on along the minus strand of NC_133617.1, from coordinate 409,898,997 downwards.
AGTTTCTTGATCTGTAAAATGAATTGGAGAAGGAAATGATAAACCATCCCAGTATCTTTGCCAAGGTAACCCCAAATGAGGTCAAGAAAGTCAGATGTGATTGAAAAGACTGAACAACAACAAACAAGTAGATGCAATCATATATTCATAAAACAACTAGAAAAAAAGATCCTGAGAGGAATTCTGATTTATCATTTGTGGCTATATTTTTAATTGTTCTTAGAGAAATATGTGTGTGAATTGGTTTAATCATCAATTGGTTCCAATTATTTATTGAGTTTTTTACATAATTAACATATATAATACCACTCCATGCTTTATATGAAAAATATGTTCCTTGAAATTAAAAACTTAAATCCATGTTGGAAGAATCTATGGAAAAATTGGAGATGAATAGCTGGTTTCCTATATCATATTTCTATTATTTTAAAAAAAATTGTTCACTTTTTTGATTGGCTGCAATGTTCATTTGTTTACTTGATATTTTAATATATGTAAACATCATTTACTCAGTAATTTTAACTATGAATTGTTATTACATAATTATTTATTTACATTTATATTACTATTATTATATTATATTACTATTTATTTATCATAGTATTATATTATATTAAATTTTTTTGAATTGAAGTTGTCCATTTTCAACCAATAGTTGAACAAAGACTATCTATGAAGCAAGTATAACTTTTTGTTTGAAGTATAACTTGAATCCCCAAACCCAATGTGATGGGATTCTGTCCTCATTGGGGGAGACTAATATCCAAAGCCTGTGTGAAGGTGAAGTTGGCAAGAACCAGAGAGAGAGGAGGTTTGGTCTCTTCAAACTTTGGAACTCTGTTTAGTCTCTGCATTTGCTTTGGGTGCTTCTGGCTTCCAACTTCATGTGAGAAGATGTACAATGCCAACCCGACTTCAGATTGCTAAAGGGAGAATAAGACTCTGGGAAGAAGCCAAATGAGAAGAGCTGGCAGTCTCCATTTTATCCCTATTCCCAACCTGCTATACCAGATAATTCGGGAAATTTCCCTTTGGATGAGATCTAGGACTTTTTTATGCTTAAGTTGGACGTTTTCACTCCCAATGGGAGTGCTTCTTCACTTTATAGTGTCCGGTTTATATTTATTATTCTTTGCATACTTTCTCTGATTTCTGTTTTGCTATCAACTTAGATAAAGTGATTTCTTTAATGTTTGCTATGCCTGTATTCATTGTAGAAGTGGCATTTGTTGGAAAGAAGTCAAATCTTGGTTTTAGATCTTAGGGTTCTCCTTTCCTCATTAAGAAATAGTGGTAAGAAGTTTAGTTTGAATCTGAAAACTACACTCTCTAGTTTAGTAATATTTATGGGAGCAGATGGGTGAAATTCTAGCTTGATATTCATCTTTCTGAGGCAAGCAAAGTGACTAAGCCTCTGTATCCAACTTCCAGCTTCTTCACTGGTAAGGAATGAAAGTCTCTCTGGAGATGAGTCAAACTAGAATAGATTAGAAGTATTTATTTTGCTTTCTTTCAAGTCACAAAACAATAGCCCCAGGCTTCAGGTGAGGCACAACTTCAGTATAGAACTAACCTGCATAGCATCAATCATGGTCCTGAGAAATTAACAAATCATTCAATGTTATGAAAGAAGAAAAGGGTGAATAAAATAATAAATAAGATAGATCAGAGCCTTAGTCCCTGGTGGTCTACTGTTTAACTTCATATATTATTCAAGTTTAATCCTTTGATTATAGTATTATACATGATAGTACATTGATGCTGGTATTAACCAATTAAATCACTTAGTTAAAACTGTCCATGTTTCCATCTCAAGATAATGACTTCAATTTCCCCCTTTCTATTTGGTGAACTTCTTGAAGTGAAACTGGGTTCTCTTTAGGTATACATCAGTTAATAGTGGATTTTTTTTGTGACTCCTATAGAAAGAATCATCTTCATGTACTACACAGAGTACATCTTTTTTTGAAAAGCTCAAATTTTAATAGTCATAATTCAAAATCCTTCCAACTACTCTCTGAGTTATTCAAGGAATAGATATTGTTAATTACCATTGTTTTTCATTGAATTTATTGAACAGTGAAGTTAAGTACATTGCCTTGGGTCAAATAGCTAGTTAGTCGTGGAACTCTGACTAATCCTGATCTCTCCATTAGCCTAAAATCCCAGGTGAAAACTGACATATTTCTATTGAACTCATTGACTTTTAAGCATTTTTTTTTTTGCACCTGAAACAGGAGAGTTTATAGGTCACCAAGTTACCCTAACAGCAAAGAAATGCCTTCAAATTGGTTTTTCCTCTAGAGTAAATATGTTTTCATGGATCAAGAATCAATCAATCAGCAAGCATCTATTAAGTGTCTACTGTGTTCCAGACACTGTTAGACTCTGGAAATGAAAATGCAAAGAATGAAAGAATCCCTACTTTCAATTCTAATACAGGAAAGAAGTACATATATAGGCATAAGGAGAATAAATACAAAGTAACTTGGGAGGTAAAGCACTAGAGTTGGAGAATCAGAAAAGGTTTCATGTAGAAGGCAAAACTTGTGCTGTCTCTAGAAAGAAAAGAAGGATTCTATGAGATGGATGTGAGGAAGAATCATATTTTAGGTGTGGGAGCTAGTCAATACAAAAGCAAAGGAGACAGAAGATGGAGTACTATGTATGAGGAAGTGAGAAAATACTAGTTTCAAAGTATCTCCAGAGTGTGAGAGGGTGAATAAAACGCAAGTGTTGGAAAGATAGATTAAAGCCATGTTGTGAAGATTAAAAAAACAAACAAACAAAACAAAAAACTAATTATATTTGAATCTATCTCGTGCCTCAGTTTCCCTAATTGTCCTGCCACAGTTTCCCTAATTCCCTATATCTTTTCCTTTATTAAGGGAAACAAGGTGAGGTTTGAGATCATACTGGACAGACCACTGAGCCTATCGTTGTTTCCCTTACTAAAGGTTGGTTCCTTTGCCCAGAGAGGCTTTCTAATTTCTATCTTACACCAGGTACTTCAGGATTGCTCTCTATCAAAAAACATCTAGACTCACAACACTCAGTGGACAAGATCTTTGTGGCAGGAGACACTTGTTGTGGGAACATTCCACTTACAACAGGTTTCCACTCTGGGGAAGCACAGCAAGAGAAAAAATAGACATTTGATGAAACTGAGGCAGAACAATTTAGGGAAACTGAGGCAATACAATTAGGGAAACAGACAGGACAATTAGGGAAACTGAGGCATAACACCTAGAAGAAATAGGGAGCCATTGCAAGTTATTAAGAGAAGGACTCTGACAGCTAAGTGGCAAAATGGATAGAGTACTGGGATTAGAATTAAGAAGACTTGAGTTTGAATCTTGCCTCATATACTTTTAGCCATGTGGCTTTAGTCAAGTCACTTAGCTTTTCTTTTCCTCTATTTTCTCATCTATAAAATAAAGGAATTGGATTTAACGAATTTGAAAATATATTCCAATTTGAAATTTATGATACTAAGAGTTACATGATCAGATCTATGCATAAGGAAAATCCTTTTGGCAACAGGGTCGCGATAGATTGGCAAAGGAAAAGAGGCTGTAAGATCAATTATAATATTGCTGCAAGAATTTGACAAAAGGTGATGATGTGAATTAAGGTGGTAGCTAAACAGAAGAAAGGTTTAAATAAGAAAAATTCTTGTGGAGGTAGAAAAAACAAAGTTTGGCAGCAGCTAGATTGAGTAAGAGGAAGGAGTTGAGAATAACACCAAAATTAAGAAACTAAGTGATTGAAAAAAAAAAAAAAAAGTGAGCCAAGGGTATGTGATAGGATATCCTGCAAAGGCAATTGAGAAGGCAAGTGAACAAGAAGGATTAGTTTCTATGAACTAATATGTAATTCTTTTCAGTCCTCTTTTAAGAATGAAACCTTCCCAAAAGTAAGTTGTTTTGATACCTAAATGAAATCTTTTTTTTTTTTTTTTTTTTCCCCTGAGGCTGGGGTTAAGTGACTTGCCCAGGGTCACACAGCTAGGAAGTGTTAAGTGTCTGAGATCAGATTTGAACTCGGGTCCTCCTGAATTCAAGACTGGTGCTCTATCCACTGCGCCACCTAGCTGCCCTAAAATGAAATCTTTTTATTACATAGATAGAGAAGTCTCATTGGGATTTGGTAGGAGTGAATGGATTTCACTCAGTGAAAATTATGTAAACTTATATATACTTCAAAGAATGATAATATTTTCCTAATATGTTATTGTTGTTGTTGAATCATTTTCTAGTCATTTCTGACTCTTCATGACTCTATTTCAGGTTTTCTTGGCAAAGATACTGGGTGGTTTGCAAATTTCTTCTTTAGCTTATTTTACGATAAAGAAACAAGGGAAACAGGTTTAAGTGGCTTGCCCAAGATCATATAAATAGTGTCTGGAGCTAGATTTGAACTCAAGAAGATTATTCCTCCTGACTCTGGACCTGGCACTCTGTCCACTATGTCCCCTAGCTGCTCTCCAACCTCCAAAACCCACAACGTTGTTGTGGGCTTCATGGGATAAAGATATAATGGTCATTCCTAAGAATCTGCTCTATTTTTCTTCTGTTCATGTAATTGGTCTGGCTATAAACTTCAGGGATATTCCATTTGATACCCAAGTAAGTTTATTTTATGACATGTTTTCCAGTAGAATTCATAAGATAAAAGTCTAATCAGCAAGTACACACTGTCAGATTACTTTCACTTTTTCTTTTGGAATCTTACAGGTTACTTGTATTTTTATGCATATAGCTTTGTTTGTGGTATTGCAGGAAAACGTCCTTTACAATCTCTTCTATAGACTGTAGCCCAAATAATTAATCAAGCATACTTTTCTAAAAATATTACTTCTTTCTTAAGATAACCACTTTGTAACAATGTTTAAAATTATCCTACTGTGTTCAAATTATTCTTTTAAATGCTTGAAAAGAAATAACATTTAACAAATAATAAGTTGAATAAATAGAAGCAGTGTCTATCATATATCCCTGTCATATCCAGTTTATAAAATACAGAACTTAGGAGCAGATTTAGACATATGTATATTAAATTTATTTACCCTGAATAGAGAAATAGGGAGAGATATATTCAGAAATGAAAGTTACATAAAAAGAAGAGATCAATAAAATTAAAATTATTAAACTAATTGCTAAAATATAGAATATTCCAAAAAAGGAAACAGTATAGTGAATTAGGCCTGAGAAGTAGCCAAAATGTGTGTAGAATAGAGCAGATAAGGATAAAGGATAAAGGAAGTATAAGTATAAGAAACAAATAATTTATTCTCTATATAATCATCAAGTTTATCTGAAAAGAGGTGAGAACACATTTAATCAGCAAAAGTTCTGATCTCTAGATTGTTTTTGGATGTTAAATTTATTCATGAAGCAGTTAAAGCTGTTAGAAGTAATCTACCAAAGGACCAAAATTAGACTGTTATACAGGGATAAATGAGTTGATATTTTCATAGGAAAGCTACTAGCAATTTGGTGTATGCATTTCTTTGATTTTTGCACTAACTGCTTATCTTTTCTTAAGATTCACTATGCAATGGTAATATGAAATTGGTATTTAGTTTATTGTTGTTAATATTTTAATATATAATATTTTTTTAAAAAGAAAAGACAATATTGATAGTTTATGGGAACTAGATGGCACAATAGATAGAATTTTGGACTTGCAGTCAGGAAGAATTGAGTTCAAATCCAGAGTCTTACTATCTTTTTGATATTGGAAAAAAGTCATTTAAAGTCTATCTACCTCACTTTCTAAGGGTAATGATAATAACTACCTCATAGAGTTGTTGTGAGGATCAAATGAAATAATATTTGTAAAATGCTTAGCAATGTGTCTGGCATATAGTAGGCACTTAATAAACGCTTGTCTTGTTTCTTCTCAAATGCTATGAGTCTTAGGAAGTCAAGTTTAAGAAAAATTATAATCTTATGTCACCTGCTAGTAACTACCAAAACTGTAGAAGTAGTATTGGAAGAATTAGCCTAATTCTGCTTGGGATTAAAATTGCAAATATAAGGCTATCAAGACTCCGCAGTGTTTTAGGGGTTCTTATTAGTCTTCCATATAAGCACCAAATTTCTGTGTTTTTTGGGAAAAGGAAATCATTTGATCCTGTAATATATAATTATATTTATTTGTACATTTGTATTCTATCTTCCACATTAATCATATAACTAATCATGTTGCCCTTCTGATCACTATTTCCTTTCAAACATTTGCTAGTCCTGTCTCCTAAACTTAGAAGAAATGTCTCTTGGACATTTTATGATTTAAAATTTTAGAACCTTGAGGAAACTAATGAACGGTAAATCATAGTGACTAACTCAAATAGTCATGATTTCCCTTCATCCTAGGATATTTAACTTCCCCTTATTGCCAGAATGCCCATTAATGTTTTGCATATTACACGTATACTATGTAATTTGTATGTAAATTATTTTAAAGACCTACTTGCAGATTAGGAACAATAATTAATAAATTAATTTACCTATCATGTTTATACTTCAATTGTCAATTCCCTCGAGCAGTCTACCTATCATTAAGAGAAAATGAGTTTCTATTTCATATGTATGAACTCAATATTTTCTATCCAACTACTCAGCTTCTGTTAGTCAATTTTTAAAACTGTAGTGACAGTCTTCTGAAATGCTCAGGGTTTTAGATAGACTAATTATATAATTATCCTTTAGAAAAGAACTTCAAACAGACACTAATTTATGAATTTGCTAATAATTGTTCTTCATTTTTGGACATTAGCCCAAATAATCTTTAAAAAGCATGAAATCTTAGCTATGATAACTTTTACTATCTTTGTTCATCTTGCATCCTATTACAACTCCTTTTGGCAGGGATCTAGAGTTTTTGTTACAATGATTTGTAGGAAATATTTGCTGTTGAAATTGATAACAACTGTTCACTTTTTAAAAGATGTCTATAAATACTTTGCAAATTGCTTCAGTAATGTGTTAGACATAAAGCTTGATGCATATTAAGTTAGGATAAAATCATTGAAGATAAATATAATATTTTAAAAATATATTATCATATGAAAAGAGACACGATTCCTTAGGCTAAATGGAATTTCTTACCTCCATACCTTAATAAGTAGTCCTGAACCATACGTGAAGAGCACATTTCAAAAAGAAGTGTGTTGGCCAGCTTTTTGAAAACAAAACCTCTTTTAACTAGATCGGTACTTGAACAAAAGGGACCTTAGTTTCTTATTCAAAGGTTTTCCAATTTGGTAGAACACTCAACTGTCTGGTATAGACATCAAGAATCCAGCATCACTTTTTTTTTTGTGATGAGATATTAGTGCAGGACTTTAGAGACAAAAAATAATAAACTATTTAAGAAAATTAAAAGTCAATGAATTCCAGGATATCCTAGAGAAATGAATCAAACAAAGTTTGATCTTCTGAGCCATGAAATGTTGCTTTGAGAAGCAGCCCACATTAAGTAATCTTCATTATTGTTCTTACTAGAAACACTTGGGGATCCCCTTGATGTGACCTTGGAAAGGAAGGCTGGCAAAAAGGAATGAGAGAACAAGATTAAGGAGTGAAGAGAAATGCACTGATGGTTTAGTACAAAAATCTAGCAAATTCAGACACAAAATATAATGCTAATGATTAATAGTCTTTGAAGCTATATGACTGGCCTTGGTCTAGGCTCATATTAGACCAATATTCAGCTACACTTACATCTTCAGCTAAGTTTGGAGAAAAGAGATACTTCCTAGGTTCAGATCTTCCTAAAACACTTAGGTAGTCATGAGAACTTGGGGGAAATTCCTCAAGTTAAATAGGAATAATAAAATCTCCTTCTTCTTGTTCTTTTTTTTTCCTCCTCTTTTCTCATTTCTGTCTTCCTCTCTCCTCTCTTTTCCTTCCTTCCTTCCTTCCTTCCTTCCTTCCTTCCTTCCTTCCTTCCTTCCTTCCTTCCTTCCTTCCTTCCTTCCTTCCTTCCTTCCTTCCTTCCTTCCTTCCTTCCTTCCTTCCTTCCTTCCTTCCTTCCTTCCTTTCTCTCTCATCTCTGTCTTTGTCTTTCTCTCCCTGTTATCCTCAGGGTTGTAAAGTTCCTACAGGGAAAGTTATTATGCCATTGAAAATCACCAACTGCTGTACAATTTTAAATCTTATAAAAAGTTTCTTGGGGCCCTGAAAGGTTGAGTGGCTTGCCTAACCATGACTAGTATGTTTCAGAAGCAGTACTTGAACCCCATTCTGACTCTGAGACTGGCTTCCTAGTTATCCAAACTTATTGTCATTGTCTCCAACAAGCAGAAATAATGCTAAATTGAAATGGTTGCTTTTGGAGAGGGAGTTTCACCCTCACGAGGTTTTCAGAGATTGTATAATTACTTGTCCAGTATTTCATTGAGGCTTCTTTTATTTATTTGTTCATTTTGGTTATGAATTGGTCTTCTGAGACCCCTTACTATTCTGATATTCTGTAATTATTTCTTCATATCCTGAAAAGAGAGCTGATATTATAATTTCAGATTGCCTGGGCTACCCTCTAACCTGTCATTTCAGCTCTGCAGAATCCAAATAATCTGTCAGTGTCTGTCATTTGGTCAAAAGAAGGGCACTCAATTAACCAATTTTTACCATGCTCAGCAAGGTAGCTTTTATTTGTTTTTCTTTTTTACTACCAGGGAAAAAGGACCAGGATTCCCCACCTATTCCCTAAAAAAGCTATACCATTCCTGACAGAAAAGAGATCACTATGATTTATTTAATACCTCCTCACTCAGAATAAAATGATATTCCACAGCTAAGCTTTCAGGAAGGTACTCAGAGGACCCTAATCTGAATATGACCAGCCAAAGAGAGGAAACCACATTAAACTGTCATATTTGTTTCAGTCTAAAGGTTGCCTTACAAGGTGAGCTGGTTTCAAGAGGAGAAGGAAAAACATGTGAATAAATGTGTGGAATAAAGAAAACTACTTTTGCATCAGAAACTAAAATGAAATCCTGATAATTAGGAGATTAACATGGAGTAATCAACATGGTGTAACATTGAGAAGGAACCAATTTATTTAAAACTATTACTTTTTATATCAAAGGTAGGATAAAGAATGAATACTTTAAAAGTAGTGAGATTAGAGGTGTTGGTGGTTTATAAATGTGCCATCTATTAGAGTTAGAACCAGCCCAACTCAAGGTTATTAGCATAATAGAATATCCTGAAGTTTGTACTGTTTTTACAATTTTGCTGGTTGTTACCTTAAGAAATAGGAGATTTTGGATGAACATATTGTTAAAGAAACCACAACTCTAAAATTTAATTTTCCTGGTCATTTATGACCCAGAAAAATTGTTTTCAACAAAAGGATGACCATAGATTCATTTTTAGGGTGATATTTGCATATGAAGTGATGGACTTATCTATATTTTAAGTATATATTAAACTTAACATTTTAACAAAATTGCTGTTTATATCATTTTATGATTTTTCTTCATTTTTCTCTATATTTTAATGCTTTATTAAAGTTCTAAAAATTTTGTATTTTTTTATTACCCACTATCCTTCTTTTCCCCCAACAAAAGGCTGCTCTCATTAACAAATATGCACAGTAAAATAAAATAATTGAATACTTTAGCTCTATCTACAAATATATCTTGTTTTGCTCTCTTAATCCATCATCTCTCTGCTACAAGGTGGGAAACATGCTTTAATATCATTGTCTTAAAGTTATAATTGTAACTTTGCTTTCTAACTGCTTGAATAAATGTTTTCCAAAGCTGTTTACCATTGCATTCATGTAGTTGCTATGTAATTTTTTTTCTTTTGGTTCTGCTCATATAATTTTGCATCAGTTCATATATTCACAAATTTTTCTGAATTTTGGATATTTGTTTTCTTTATAATAGCTTTTTGTTTTCAAAATATACACAAAGATAGTTTTCATCATTTACCCTTGCAAAACCTTGTGTTCCAAATTTTTCTACCTCCCTTCCCCAACTCCCTCCCCTAGATAGCAAGTAATCGAATATATGTTAAACTTGTGCAATTCTTCTATGCATATTCCCGTATTTATCATGTTGTACAAAAAAAAATCAGGTAAAAAAGGGAAAAATGAGAAAGAAAACAAAAAACAAAGCAACAACAAAAAAAGGTGAAAATAATATGTAATAATATGTTGTGATCTACTCAGCCCCCACAGTTCTTTTTCTGGATACAAATAACTCTTTCCATCACAAGTCTCTCAGAATTAACCTGAATCACCTCATTGTTGAAAAGAGCCAAGTTCATCACAGTTAATCATCACACAATCTTATTATTACTATGCATGATGTTCTCTTGATTCTACTCACTTCATTTATCATCAATTCATGTTAAGTCTCTCTAGAATGCTCTGAAATCATCCTGCAGATTGCTTCTTATAGAATAATAATATTCCATAACCTTCATATACCATAACTTATTTTGCCATTCCCCACCTGATGGGCATCCACTGTTCCAATTTCTTGCCACTACCAAAAAAATAGGCCTGCCACAAATATTTTTGCACATGTGGGTCCTTTCCCCTTTTTTATGATCTTTTTGGTATAGAGATCCAGTAGTGACAACGCTGGATCAAACAGTATGCATAGTTTGATAGCTCTTTGGGTATAGTTCCAAATTGCTCTCCAGAATAGCTAGATCAGTTCACAACTCTACCAACAATGTATTAGTGTCCCAGTTTCCCACATTTCTTCCAACATTCCTCATTATCTTTTCCTATCATCTCAGTAATTTGAGAGGTATGTGGTGGTATCTCAGAGTTATTATAATTGACATTTCTCTGATCAATAGTGATTTAGAGCATTTTTTTTCATGTGAGTAGAAATGGTTTTAATTTCATCTGAAAATTTTCTGTTCATATTCTTTGACCTTTATTAGATCCCTTGGATATAAAGATTTTTTCCCCAGTTTTTTGCTTCTCTTCTAATCTTGTCTGCATTGGTTTTATACAAAAACCTTTTAAATTTAATATAATCAGAATTATCCATTTTGCATTTCATAATATTCTCTAGTTTTCTTTAGACAAAAATTATTTCCTTCTACACAGATCTGAGAGATACACTATCCCTTATTCTCTTAATTTGCTTATGGTATTACCCTTTATGTCTAAATCATGAATCCATTTTGACCTTATCTTGGTATAGGGTGTTAGATGTTGGTCAATGCCAAGTTTCTGCCATACTATTTTCCAATTTTCCTAGCAATTTTTGTCAAACAGTAAGTTCTTATCCCAGAAGTTGTGGTCTTTTTGGTTTATCAAACACTAGATTACTGCAGTCATTGACTATTGTGTCTTGTGAACTTAAACCTATTCCACTGAGTTGTGAACAAATCCAACTATTCTGGAGAGCAATCTGGAATTATGCCCCCAAAGTTATCAAACTGTGCATACCCTTTGATCCAGCAGTGCTACAAAGAAATTTCCCAAAGAAATACTAAAGAAGGGAAAGGGACCTGTATGTGCAAGAATGTTTGTGGCAGCCCTTTTTGTAGTGGCTATAAACTGGAAAACGAATGGATGTCCATCAATTGGAGAATGTTGGGTAAATTGTGGTATATGAATGTTATGGAATGTTATGGAATACTATTGTTCTGTAAGAAAAGACCAGCAGGATGAATACAGAGAGGCCTGGAGAGACTTACATGAACTGATGCTGAGTGAAATGAGCAGAATCAGGAGATCATTATACACTTCAACAACAATACTGTATGAGGATGTATTCTGATGGAAGTGGATATCTTCAACAAAGAGAAGATCTGATTCAGTTCCAATTGATTAATGATGGACAGAATCAGCCACACCCAGAAAAGGAACACTGGAAAATGAGTGTAAACTGTTTGCACTTTTGTTTTTCTTCCCAGGTTATTTTTACCTTCTAAATCCAATTCTCCCTATGCAACAAGAGAACTGTTCAGTTCTGCACACATATAGGTAACATAATTAACATATATAAGACTGCCTGCCATCTAGGGGAGGGGGGTGAAGGGAGGAAAGGGAAAAGTCGGAACAGAAGTGAGTGCTCTATTTCTTAGCCAGTTCCAAATGATTTTTATGACCAGTGCTTTATAATATAGTTTTAGATCTAGTACAACTAGGCCACCTTTGCATTTTTTTCCATTAATTCTCTTGAAATTCTTGACTTTTGTTTTTCCAGATAAACTTTTCCCCCCCTAGCATTGTAAAGTAATTTCTTGGCAGTTTGATTGGTATGATATTCTATAAGTAGATTAATTTAGGCAGAATTGTAATTTTTAGATATTTGTCATTTCCTTCAATGAAATATTATTCCATTATATTTGTTTATCACATTTGATTAAGTCATTTCTCAGTGAATAGGCAACCATTTTCTGCCAACTTTTGCTATGACAAAAAGCAGCACATAAAGTAGTTTTAAATGGAAGCATTGAACTTGGGAAATAGGGCTGTTTAGGAAGAGGATCAAGGATTAAAGTAGCCATGTTCCCAGAGATGGACTTGCTTGGGAGTATACTGGCCTACTGGGCTTCTTTATGAAAGAAAGAATACTATAAATTAGCGGGGGATAAAGCATTATAGACAAGTGCTACAAGCTTTTCAATTTTGACTGTTGGCAGCAGCAATTGCTAGAGAAATATGGAAAATCATCTCTTGTCCTATGTTAGGCATATGTATCATAGATTTCAGGTACCCAGTCTACATGATTGTGGTAGAGTAGAAAAAGCAATGGAATCAAAGGATCTGGCTTTAAATCTTACCACTGACAATATTTATATGATCTTTAGTCATTCACTCACTTTCCCATGCCTTAGTTTCTGTATCTGCTAAATGAGGGTGTTGACTAAAGATTGTCTTAGAAGATCTGTTCCATCTTTAGATCTATATCTATCACTTATGTAACTACTTAAAATTACCTCTAACAGCCAGAAATGCAGAAATAGCTTTATAAACCCAGACCTTTAAGTAATGTGAAATATCATTTTTTGACCTAAGCAGTATTATCACATTATATGTCTTAATACCAAATTAATATATTTGAACCCTATATTTTATGGAATTTTTTTTTTTGATTCTTGTTTTTTGTGTTTGGATATCAGGCACAAACCCTAATCAGGCACAAAGCCATATTCTTCATTGGCTATTATGTTTCTTATTTATTTACTATTTTACACAGTTACATTTAAAGCATTTTTCTAACTTTTAAGTTCCAGATTCTCTCCCTTATCCCCACCCCTAGTCCCCATTAAGAAACAACATGTGAAAAGTTATACAAAAACATTTCTATATAAGTCATGTTGTGGGAAAAAAAAACATAGATCTCCCACCCCAATTAAAAAATCAAGAAAAATAACGTTGAGAGAGAGCGAGTGAGAGAGAGAGAGAGAGAGAGAGAGAGAGAGAGAGAGAGAGCACATGCCTATGATGTCAATCTATATTTGGACACAACCAGTTTCTTTTTTGGGGGTGGATGGGATTTTTCATCATAAGTTCTTCAGGGTAATCCTATGAATCATTGTACTGCTGAGAATAGCAAAGTCATTTACAGCTGGTCATCCTGGAACATTTGTATTACTTTGTATACAGTACATTTCATTTTGCTTGAGTTTATGGAGGACTTTCTAGTTTTTCTTCCAAGAGCATTCTGCTCATCTCTTCCCATAAAATAATATTTCATGACCATCATGTACCATAATTTATTCAACCAATTCTCAATTGATGAGTATCTCCTTAATTTCCAATTCTTAGCCTTGAGAAGAGAGCTGCTACAAACATTTTGTACAAACATAGGTTTTTTCCTTCCCCCCACCCCCTTTTAGAATCTCTTTTGGTATTTAGGCCTAATAGTGGTATTGTTAAACCAAAGAATATGCATGAATTTATAGCCCTTTGGACATATACCATATGTTTTAATCATTTATTAACTGGGGCATGACTCTTACTTTTTATAAATTTGACTCAGTTCCCTTTATGTTTGAGTAATAAGGCTTTATCAGAGAAACTTGCTTCAGATTTTTTTAAAAAATTACTATTGTTAACTGTATTTCCCCCATTTATTCTATTATCTCTCTCCTTTCACCTTGCCCATTTTCAAAAGTGTTTTGCTATATATTACTAACTCCCTCAATTTGCCCTCTCTTTCAATCATCCTTCCCCATTCCAGTATCCCATTCCCTTTCTATTATCCTGTAGGATAAGATAGATTTCTATACTTATATTGAGTGTGTATGTTATTTCCTCTTTGAGCCAATGCTGATAAGAGTAAGCTTCACTCATTCACCCTCTCTTCCTCCTCTTCCTCTCCAATGTAAAGGCCTTTTCTTCCTTCTTTTTTAATGGCAAATAATTGAAACCATTCCACTTCTAGCTTTCCCTTTCTCCCAGTACATTCTTCTCTCACTTTTTAATTTCATAATTTTTTTAAAGATATTATCCCTAAATATTCAACTCACACCTGTGTCCTCTGGACTATATAGACTTTCAAACTTTCTATTAAGTTACAGTGTTATCCTCCCATGTAGGAATGTAAACAAATAAATCTAATGAAGTCTCTTATGATATTACTTTCCTTATGCTTCTCCTGAGTCCTGTATTTGAAAATCAAATTTTCCATTCAGCTTTGGCCTTTTCATCACAAAAGCTTAAAAATCCTCTCTTTCATTGAATATATATCTTTTGCTCTGAAGGATTATATTCAGTTTTGCTAGATAGGGGATTCTTGGTTGTAATCCTAGCTCCAATGCTCTCTGGAATATCATATTCCAAGCTCTCTGTTCCTTTAAAGTAGAAACTGCTAACTCTTGTGTTATCCTGACTGTGGCTTCATTATACTTGAATTGTTTTTTTCTGTATGCTTATAATATTTCCTCCTTAACCTGGGAGTTCCAGAATTTGGCTATAATATTCCTGGAAATTTTCATTTGGTGAGCTTTTTCAGGAGGTGATCAGTAAATTCTTTCTATTTTTATTTTATCCTCTGGTTCTAGAATATCAGGAAGATTTTTGATACTTTCTTGAAAGATGATATCCAGGCCCTTTTATGATCATGACTTTCAGGTAGACCAAGCATATTAAAATGGTGTCTCCTGGATCTATTTTCTAGGTCAGTTGTTTTTCCAATAAAATATTTCAGTCCCCCCACCCCATTTTTCCTTTTTTAAAAAATTGCTTTATTGTATCTTGATTTCTTATAAAGTCATTAGCTTTCATTTGGTCAATTCTAATTTGTAAGGAATTATTTTCCTCAGTGAGCTTTTGTACCTCCTTTCCCATTTGGCCAATTTCTCTTTTTAAAGGAATACTTCTCATTAGCATTTTGTATTTCCTTTTGTACCACTCTCAATTCTTTTCCTAATTTTTCCTCTATCCCACTTACTTGATTTTTTATTTTTCTTGGAGAATTTGGATTCAGAAGCTTTGACTTTGTATTCTTCTTCTGAGCATGTGCTTTTATCTTCCTTATCACCATAATAACTTTAGTTTTCTGCTAATTTTTCCAGCTTATTGTTTTTTAACTCTTTATTAAAGTAGGGCTCTATGTCCAGGGTGGAAGTTGCACTGTTTCAAGCTTCAGGGATTTTGTTCAGGTTTTTTTCAGAGATCCTTCTAGGGACCTGATCACAAGGACTCTCTTTTGCCCTGGAATTGTTAGAAGTGTCCCTGTCCCATTGTAGCTGTAAGATCTAGTGGGTTAAAGCAATAAATCCTGCTTTGCTGACACTGGAGCCCCTGGGCTGGGGTTATGTGGGCACAGTTTGTCCTGGGACTGCAAACCCAACTATCACCCCAATGCCACTGACCTTCTCTGCTGACCTTCCAAATCCTTCCTTGTATCCACGAGCCCAGAGGTTCAGAAGCCTCCATCACTGCTGCTAATTCAGAAGGGACTGGGACAGAGGCTGAGACTGGAGCTGTGCTGATGTGGCCAATGCTGGGATTGTGTGCTGGGCTCCTACCCTGATTCCACAGACCTTTTCTGCTGACTTTCCAAGTCTTTTTTGGTGTCTCTGGGCTCAGAAGTCAGGAAGCTACCAGTATTGTCGCTGATTTAGGGGTCCTGCATAGCTAACATTGGGGCCAAGCAGGGGCTGGGCCCAGGATGGGATCAGAGCTGTGCTGGTGCAGCTGGCTTCTCTTCTCTGGTTGCAAGCCAGTAGATCAGCAGAGAAGTTATAAAACTTCCAACATAAACATACCAACCAGGACTGTATGGCAGACTCCTACCCTAGAGTCACAGACTTATTCTGCTGAGCTTCTAAGTTGCCCCTGGCTGGAAAATGTTCTACTCCTTCTTTTGGGGTGTTCTCATGTTCTAAAATTTGTTTACAGTCATTATTGAAAGGAATTTGAGCAGTTTGGGGGAGAGGTTGGGTGCATTCCTCAACCATTTTGACTTTGCCTCCCATATTCTTTCTTGATAAATATATGTCCTTTTATATAATATGCTACTATTCTTCAAGCCTTTCTTAATTGTTCAATAATAAAACATGACCTATTCTATTAGAATTTCTCTATGACATTTTCCAGGTAGCTCCTGTCATCCATGCACAAAGAAAAAAAAAACTATGTTGACCACATAGTAGAAGTAGCTAGTAAAATTAGAAAATAAAACTCACATCAAGAAGATATGTTTGCTACTGCTCATTTACCTGTAATTCCCAAATATTTTTCTACTTCTTCATTGAATAAATTAGTTGGGGGATCCAATGATAATAAAAGCCTTTTTTTTTTTTAAAGAAAAGTATTTTGTTTCTTTTATCTCTAGTCCTTTGTACTGTAGACTATTTTTCTCTCTGTCTTTTATCATGTCCCAGTAGTACTGATGTGAATACTTATGAGTCAGTACTCCAGTAGAAAGCCAATCTTATTTTCTATAGTAATTAACCTAATAGACACTCATTTGTGATGTTTAAAATGTATGAGTATGAAGAGTTCACATCATATAAGAAACTCACATATGTATTTGTGTGTATATATTTATCCATGCATGAACACAGATGATCCCTTGGGCAATGATGAAAGTAGGCCGATAGAAAGACTTGGTCTTTGATCATTCCTGACAAAAAAGAAAAAAAGAAAGAAGAGGAAAAGATAAAGAAAAGGACTGCCTCAGAAGCACAGGATAACATGGGTCAGACTTCTTCAGAATCTATAGTAAAGATGTCTCATGTCCAGCAATGGGGTTCAACCAGCAAATCCCATTAAAACAGAGTATTAAAATGTATTGTGATAAAACATCTTAAATAACAAGCTGTTTCTAAAACAGGAGAGTAGAAATGAGAATAGTTTTGCAATGATTAGTCTCCAGAAGGAAGTCACCTTTAGAAATGGAACTCAGTTGATATGATTTGGAAAGTAAATCATTCCTGACTAAATGAAGAATTTTTTTTTGATAGGAAGATGATATATTTAGAAGGTTCTGAAAGTTAGAAGTAAAAATGATAGAATGGAATGAATCAAAGGGAACTGAATCTTTTGACCAAAAATAAACCTCTACAAGCCTCTTAAGCCCAGCCATTTAATCCAGAAATCATTCCCTTGACTTAGAGAATCTATAGTGTAGTTTTAGTAAGTCTGACCCTGAAGTGTGAGATAATAGTGATCCTAAAAGGCAGACATATATACACGTGCTTGCTCAAGAAAATATTTCAGACAATGTTAGACTAACTAAAAATGCCTGTCATTTATATTAGGTTGAGGTGACTGTCACATTAAATGATTCTTCTCTTGTCAAATCATAGGATCATATATTGAGAACTAGCAGAGATTTGAGAAATCATCCAATTCATCTTCCTCATTTTACAAATGAGGAAATAAAGTCCTAAAAGTAAGTAAGTCTCAGAGATGAGATTTAAACCCACACATGCATCTATTCACACAAATACACATGCAGAGGAAGAAACATCTCCATCTATTGAATATGTGCGATTATGATAAAACCGGAGCTCCTTTCTTAGAGGACTTTTTTGTTAAGTCATTTCAATGCTGAAGCACCTAGATTCCCTTATAAGAATGAGAAAGAAACCTTTGAGTCTGCTTTTCATTTATTCTTCTCTTTTACACATAAAGAAATAGGGACTCCTAATCAGCTCAGAATTCTATTTCCTAGCCTCCTTACCATTTTTTACCTGTCACCATCTTTCTTCCCCCAGAACAGATCCAAGGATGTAAATTCAAACTATGTGCCTGATTTAAACAATATACAAGTAGTATTCACAATTCTTTAGATTTTTTTTTTAGTGGACAAAATGGATGCTGTCAGGAATGGCTACCAATACACAAACATTTTACCTGACTCAATACAAGGCCGAAGAGCCAGAAAATCATGCCAGGTCTGCTGAAAGAAAATTAAAGATGAAATTCTTGGCTTAGAATTTTCTCCTTATTGCAAAGAAAAGCAAGAGGAACACCAACAAAGAAGATGCCAAGCAGACAACTTTTTCTTCTGTAACTGCCAGTTTTGTGTCCTTTTCTTCCCAATTCAGAGGATAGGACCATTTTCCTTTTTCAGGGAAAACAGGAGAAAGAAGATAGGATTCATTGGTTTTGCTGCTTTGGTATCCATATAGGGCCATTTGCAAATGCTGGCTAGCTTGTTGATTTTGTAGACATGCTCAACAAAATGAGGTTCTCTTGGATTAGAGAAATTCCAGACTGAATTCTGAGTCCCATTTTAAATGTGGATTTTTAAAGCTATATCCTCAATGATGATCCTTTTTTCTTAATACTTGAAAATTTCTAAATTTATGACTTGTTGATTGTGGGGAGTCCCACCTCAGCAAACAAGTATTTGGAGGCTTGAAAATTGAATGTTAAGACAACTATATATTCTTTATTCAGTACTTTTCCATTACAGGTTTTACTTACTCTATTTCAAAGAAAATCTAGTTGACATTTCATTAAAGAATTTTTGGAAGATTATTACATTTAAACTTCTTGGGACTATGGACTATTTCATTTTTGTTTTTTGAATTCTCAGTACCCAACAGTGGATACAAAGCAAGCATTTAGTCAATGATGATTGGATAAATAAGCTAGTAAATGAATCACAAATGACCAAGTATTCTAGGGAAAGCACTGTAACTCCTCATATTATTCCTGGGTTTTATATAACTTTCTCTCTCTCTCTCTCTCTCTCTCTCTCTCTCTCTCTCTCTCTCTCTCTCTCTCTCTCTCTCTCTGTCTCTGTCTCTCTCTCTCTCTGTCTCTCTCTCTCTCTCTCTTTCTCTCTCTCCCTCCCTCCCTTTCTCTCTGTCTCTATTTATATATGTATATACATACAAGTATAACATATGTATATATATATATATATATATATATATATATATATATATATATATATACACACACACACAGACACACACATTTAAATACACATTTGTGTGTTTGTGTATTTATATATAAATTGGTCCATCCATTGATCCATCGATCCACCTATCTATCCATCTATCTATCTAAAAATTTTTCCCCTTGGGAAACCTAAAAATTTCTCAAACCTCACACCTCAATCACCATTACATTACCATAGTGAGATTCACTTTAGACAACTGGCAAAATTTGACAAAAATAAAAGCTAATTTAGTTTTTAATGAGAAAGTAAAATGAAACATTGTTTTCCTTTATAAAGAGGGCCCCAAAATTTGATCTCTAGAAGGACAAGTGAACTGCTAAAGTTTTGTGTTAGGATCCTTTCAACATACTAAATCATCTAATTTTTTTAAAAATATTAATTGGTTTTAAGGGTAGATTTACAAGATTTTTGGTAACAAAGTCTTTGAACTATGAGAATAGAAACTAAAAATGGGTAAATTTATGACTTATATTTTTAAAAACACATCTATACTATTAGAATACAACCTGATATGTTTAGAAATTAATCAGGATAGGCAGTAAGCTGTACAGTGAGCTGTTTATTCTATACACAGTTCTGTATTCATGCATTCTTACACAGATCATTGCATATTTTCTGTAGCCTGCTCATCTCTATGCACAGTGATTGTCTACAAAGGTGGTTTTATAATCTTTCAAGTGAATGTACTAACCAATATTATGGTTCTATTTCTAGCAGCTCACTGCAAATTAGGTCTGTAAACTTATGAGGGTCAGTGACTCTTTATAACCTTTATCTCCCTTTCCTCTTCCCATACCCCCAGTTAGACTTTAGAATTTGAGAGTAATTTGGAATTGAAATCACTTTGCTTATTGCCTCCAATGGCTAATACTTTTTCTTTTCCTTATTTTTTCTTCCTTTAAAAAAAAAAAAAGAATGTAAGAAGAATATAGTTGCCTAAGGGACTAGCTAGTGTAAAGATTACAAGTCTTATAATTCAGTTGGATATGAAAGTATTCAGACCCTATGATGCTTTATATAAAAAATGAAAACCAGGTGGCAAGGTCCCTGCATTATGAGGATAACTCCAAAAACTCACCTCAAGCATTTGCATATTGAGGTTTGGGAGAGAACCAAGACTGGAGTCCCTCTTGCTTCATACGATTCCCTGCCCACAAAAGAGCTTGTGCAAAAGGAGCCCTATAATTCAATGCAGGCTGAATGCTGACCAAACTCTCCAAAATGTTAAATAAAAATGAATATCTTGGGTATGGGGGAAAGGAGGATTATCCTCTCCAAAATGCTTGGAATAGAGCCTAAGAAAATCAGTTGAGAAAGCCAAAACCTCATCTCCAGGGTCGGTGCCCAACACTTTCTGATGTGGAAGAAAATGAAGTCAGTTCTATTAAAGAGCCTTCAGTGTTCATACCGATTTCTCCTCAATGTGGGGATGTTAAACTAATATTTATTGCCCAGCTACAGGGCCTCAGGAATCTGAAAATGTTTTCACCTCCACTGGGATAAGTTATAGGCTTTTCCTGAATGCCAATTTTCCCCTGTTTGGAGCAGTGCTGTGAGAGAATGGCATGTCCTGACTGAAAATGAACCGCTCTGAGAGTGAACAGAAAATGATCTCTTCAGAGGGAGCTGAAGCTAGCTGCTCTGAGCCTGGACAGTGGTGACCTAGAGAGAGAGCAACCTCTGTCATGGCCAGGTTATCAATGAGGGACAGCCCACAGGATTAGCCCCTTTCTCCACAATTTTTCACCTCTTCCCCAGCAGCCTCTCTACTTCTACAAGGTACCCTCTCTCAGGCAATATTAACTGTCTTTCAGTACTGTTTTCCCAAGATAGAATGTAAGCTATTTGAGGGTTGAGACAGTTTGTTTTTATTTTGGTTTGGTTTGTTTTTGCTTGTATTTCTATCCCTCAATGCTTAGCACACTGCCTGGCACAAACACTTAATAAATCTTAGTAACTTGTCTGTTTCTGTCTGTCTCTGTCTGTCTCTCTGTCTCTGTCTCTCTCTTGCTCTTTCTCTGTCTCTACCTGTCCTTCACTCCTTTTCTCTCTCCCTCCCTCTTCCTCCTCTGCCTTCTTCTTTTCTTCTTCTCTTTCTTCTCCTCCTCCTCCTTCTTGTTTTTTTTTTCTTTTTTTATTGTTGGTTGTTCTTTTCTTCTCCTTCTTTCTCTTCCTCTTCTTTTTCCTCCTTTCTTCTTCTCTCTTTCTTTCCCTCCCTCCCTTTTTCTCTCTCCCTCCTTCTCTATCTGTCTCTACATATATTTCTCTCTCTCTCTCTCTGTATATATATATATATATATATATATATATATATATATATATATATACACATACATATCTTTTTCTGTTTTCTTTCTCTCTGACTGTCTGGCTACCATCCCTCATATTCTCCCCTCCCCCTGTCCTCCCTCTCTCAATATTTTTGTCTCTCTGTTTCTCTGCTCCTGTATCTTCTTTCTGTCTTTCACTCCCTTCTTTCCCTGTCTGTTTCTCACTCTGTTTGTCTCTCTTTGTTTCTCTTTTTGTGTTTGTCTGTCTGACTCTTTCTCTGTCTCATTGTGTTATGCTCTTGCTGTCGGTTTGGCAACATTGTAGAAATGAGACTGCTTTTTCTCTCTGGAGACTTGGTGGTAAGCTGGATTTGGCTGAGTCTTAGAAAAAATTGTGGTCACCTAACTCCTACTGATTAGGTGATTCCCTGATGGAATGGTAGTGGTAGTGGAAGTAGAAATATTAATTATATGGAGGACCACAGGAATCTTTTCAGCTGTCCTACAATTTAAAAGGGTAAAAATCCCCTAATTCCCCCCTTACCACAATCCCTCTGACATTACTGCCAAAACAAAAAATCCTAGAATCACAGGACTCCTAAGGACCTTGAAGAGTTATCAAGTGCATCCCATTGGTTTGAGCAGAATTGAAAGATGACTATCCCAGAAAGATTTTGTTACCTACCAAATTGCTTTAAAATCCCTAAAAAGACATTGTATGGCTTCTCTCACCCAGTATATTCAAATGTTTCATAACCCTTACAGCTAATTTAAAATAATAACAATTTGCTTTCATAAAGTATTATCATATTTGCAAAGCCCTTTATACACATTGTTTTGTTTAAAGCACATCATAATCCATTTAGATTGGTACCACAAGTATTCCTCTCATTTTACAAATGAGGAAATTGAATTTCAGAGAAGTTCAAATTACTTGCTTATAGTCACATAGCTACTAAATGGTAGAGAAAGGATTCAACCCTAGGTCTTCTTGCCTCCAAATCCAATATTCTCTTTTAGAAAGTGGTGCTGATACAGTAGGATTTCTTAACCTAGACCCCATGAATTTGTTTTTAAAAATACTTTGATAAGTGTTTTTCAATATAATTGATTTCCTTTGTAATGCTATTCACACACAAACACATATATTTAAAAGTTGTGCTTTTAGAGGCATTATTTTGAGAAATCTATTGGCTTCATCAATCTGACAAAGGAGTTTATGATACAAAAAAGTCAACAGCATTTTCTCTAGAGACTATATGAGATAGTTTGGAGGTGTTAAATGCATCTCAAGGGGCCATATATGGTCTAAAACATTCTTGAGTATTGCTTAAACTGGATTAAACTAGATTAAAATACTTGGGAAATATTTAACAAAATAAATAAAAATACAATAAAATATAGGTAATATGAACATTTAAAACTAAGTATGTGACTAGCAGGGATCCTTATCTACAGTTTAATGACCCCTGTTTTAATTTGAGTTTGACACTATTAGTGTAATAGAGAGAGTCCTTAGTATTATAGTCAAAAATATCTAGGCTCAAGTTTTAGTTCAGATAGCTCTAAAAAGTTATTTATTCTCTATGGACTTTAGTTTCCTGATCTGTAAAATGAATGAGTTGGATTAGATGACCCCAAAGTTTCATTTTAAATTTAAATCTTTCATTCCAAGACTCTTTTGCTATTTAGGAATCAATCAACAAACATATATTAAGGACTTTCCATGTATGAGAGACTATACTAGGTGGTGAGGATGCAAAACCAAAAATCAAACAGTCCCTATGATCAAGAAACCTATAATTAATCAGGGAAAGCAACATATAACTTTATTAATTATATATGGGGGATTTTGGGGGGAAGACACTAACAGTAATCCCATTTTGGGGGATTAGAAGAGAATAGAACATAAATTATAATTAAAACTCCAACATAAGTGAGAGACAATCTATTAGTAGATGGAGGGCTGACGGAGTCAAGAAAGCTTAATTCAAAGTCTTGTGCCTTTCACATATTGAATATGATAGAAAATCTTCCATAAATTAGTCACTTAATCTCTCAAAGGTTCAGGCAACTTTGTATCAACAAAAAGAACCTCAACATAAATAAAACCACAAGTCATTATTAGAAAAACTGGTGGTGATGGTGGCAGTGAAACTATATCAGCAATCATGTTGCAAATATGAACAGAAACAGTCTTTATTTTACAAGGAGGGGGACTTTGAGATATAACATAAAATTATACCTCATATTAATTATTATATAATAACAGATAAATTAAAAAGCACTTTGACAATGAGAGAGAACATTTTCAGTCTCTGCTTATCATTACTTGGCTCATCAGTGTTCAGGGAGGACTAGCAGTTCTGGTGTGAGGGCTTGCTGAGCCCATTTCATGGCTGCTCATCCACCTCAGGTTTCCACTGGTTACCTAATTCTGTAACTACAAGAAGCTGCAGCATGTACAGTGACTGCACCACACTAAAACTGTTTCAGCAGGTGGATTAATCCAAATTGACAGGTTTCAAACTGGTTGGTGAGTTAAAGGAATACCTACCTGAAGCATGAGAAGACTTCTCTGGTGGAATAGGTGTATGAAAATAATTTGTTCCAATGCCCATGAAAGCAGCTAAAGCAGGTGCTATGGAACACTCAGAGCTTGGTCAGACATGCAAGATGCCAAGCTTATCCATGGCATCTTGGGCCATCATCAGTCTTCCTGGTTCTTGTTTTGCCATTGGAGTTTGATGACTGGAAAAAAAGAGTGAGACTAACAATTTTTTTGTAACACTGCCTCACTTAAATACAATTCACCCTTAAGTCAAGCCATCATCCCATGATGTTATCTGTCTTCTTCCAAAAGGAAGGACAAACAACAGTTTGGTTCATGATGAAAGGAATAGATCATTCTAATTCTGAAGAGATTAGGAAGAACCAAGAAACAAAAGTTTTACCCCTAGATTACTTGGTCCAACAAATAAGGACTAAATTGAGTAGAATTGTGTGTACTTACACATTAACCATCCTCTGTGCCTAAGGATTCTATTATCTTTTACATTTTCTTTCATTTAATTAACTCTTAGGTTATGAGTAAAGCACTGTGCTAACCATAATATATGTCACTGAATCTTTGTGGTAAAAGATGTTGCTGATATGTATTTGATCAGGAAGAAAGAATGCTATTGAATATAATACCTAAGCCTGTCCTTAGGTTTGTGGCTTTAGCCATTTATTTACTCTTTTCTCAAACTCCAGGTTGGACTGCTGCTCATCAGTAACATCTGCCTGATGAAGCCAGCATGTGCCTCACCATTCAAGGATGTGTTTTGACATCTCCTTATAGTATTTATTTTGCACATTTGGGCTACATACTCTGTAAAACAGCTGTTTGGGTATCTCATAATCAATCATTCTATGCCTAAGTCTAACTTTTGGGGATTACACTATAGCAAACTTTGATGTCAGTTATGATGGACTGGTAAAACTCTAGGGTCTGATGAGTGAATCACTATTATTTAATTAAAAAATAGCTAGCACCTTTTAAAACACTCTTAAAGTTATAGTTACATGACCTCATTTGATTCCCACAAATCTGTAAGTTAAGTACTATCATCATTTTAAAAAAATTATGTTTTAGTATGGACTTCTGATTTACTTAGTATAGGGAACTTTCTGTGAAGTATTTCCAAAGTACCATTTCAGGACAGTATCTTTTCTGCAACTTACAGCCATACAGTATAATCTGGATCAATTATTGATTGATGGAGAGTTTAAATGACTTGCCCACATCATAGAATGCTTCTTAGTCAATAAGCATTTATCAAGCACACTCAGGCATTGTGCTAAGGTTTGGAGAAGCAAAAAAAGGCAAAAGGCAGATCTTGTACTTAAGGACATCAGAATTTAATAAAAAAGCTAACAAGCAAACAATTACGGACAAACAAGCTAAACACATATATGCACACATGTGATATACAAGCTATATATATGTGTGTATATGATAAATGGGGAATAATCAACAGTGGGAAAACATTATAATTTAGAGGCATTAAGAAAAGTTACTTGTAGAAGTTGAAGTTTTATTTGGAGCTTGAAGGAAATCAGGGAAGTCAGGAGGCAGAGATGAGAAGGAAGAGCACCTCAGACATAGGACCCAGGCAGAGAAATAAAGTGCACTAAGGGAGAGTTGGATTTTCTGGGCAAGGAAAAGCAAGGAGACTAGTGTCACTGGACTGAATAAATAATTCATGGAGGGATTTGAGGTCTAAGAAGACTAGAAAACCATATGTATATGTTGGGGGAGGATTGAGACTAAGTTATGAGGAGCTTTGAACATTGAGCAGAAAATTTTGATTTTGATTATAGAGGTAAAACTCAAACCCAAGTCTTCCTACTTCTGACTCCATTCTCCAATTATTACTTCACCCCATTTTCTCAGTAATATAGTAATTATTGCCCATATTTTACAGATTTAAAAATTTGGTTGAGAAAGGTGGTGAATCACTTATGTTCAAGAGCGAGATTTGAACCCAGATCTTCCTGCTTCTAAGCCCATCACTAAATTTACCACACCAACCTTAATTTCATAAATCAAGCACATATGTGACTCAGGTATTGAGTACAGATGTGTATGCATGTATATGAATGTTTATGCATGTAACTGAGTATGTATGTGTGCACAAACACATACATTATCACAGAAATGCAACCTAAATTCAAAACTAGCTTCCATGTCTTAGCTCTCCAGCCCACAGGACTAGAATCTAACCCTATATCTTCTCATGACCACAAATGATGGGCAGTTTTCCTAGAGTGATTGTTCCATCACATAAAACCCTGGATAATTTCTGGCTCACAGATTTTTTCCCAAGTATGGGATTCAGCAGTTTATTTTGAAAAGCCCTCATTATCATATGGATGCATAGCACAGAAAATGCTCCCTAACCACCAACTCTCTTATGACCTAAGAAAATTTCTGAAAACCCAAGTTGTCCTGTAATACTGACTTCTTCCTGAGAATTTTGGAAGGAAAAAAAGAAGTTTTCAAAGAAGAATAGAAAACTAGCCACTACAAATGCTAGGATGACTGTATTAGAGACAAGGCTGCTGATGAAGAGAGTTCTTGTTGTTGTTCATGTACTCACCCTCACTCTCCGATCTACACTAATGCTATAGATGTTCTAAGTTACATTTTTATAAAAGGGGGAGGGCAATATACCCAGACTCTAATTTTGTTATCATTTGTGTCCCTGGATAGCAATGATAACAGAGAAGTAGTTTAAAATGTTTAACTTTTAGAATAACCTTCGTCTCTCTGAAATCTCCTTTAGGAGAAGCTATATTGATGCAATAAAATAACTTTATATTATCTGGACTTTTTTTTCTTCCCTCCTTGCTGAGGGGAAGAAAAAAATTCCAACTCATTTCAAATGAGAAGAAATTACATGGAGTAAGAGGTAGAGCGTTGGCTTTGAAGCCAGGAAGACCCAACTCTGGCAATACTGTCTGTGTGATAAGTCTCAACCTCTCAGTATCTCCAGGAAAATCTCTAGAAATATATAAATTACAATAAAATTGCCCGATCAATAGAAGGAGTTTCCACATCAGAAATTCCCTACAGAAAAGGATAACCTCCCCCCTAATAAAAATTCCAAGTGGGACAAAGAATATTTTTCTACTATCCCCTACTTGGTGCTTCTCTACATTTTAATGAAACCCTCATGGCACACTTCCCCAAAGTCAATTACTTAGATCCAGCCTTTACATTAAAAATATAGATTGTTAGTTATACAAAAGGGAATTTGTCTGATTTCTCGGCAAGAAACCCTATGTCATAAAAATGTCCTTTCCCTAATCAAAATATCACCTGAATGAAGTCATCATGTTTAGGCTGATTGCATTTCCCCCCATATATGTGCAGCTGCATTTGCCTCTCCATAAATGTCATTTGATTATGAGAATATAAACAGAAAGGGACTGAAAGGGAGTCAGTACAGGGCCTGCTTGTTTACCTGCTGCAGCTTTCTTAGCCGAAGAACAAATGTCATGCAAATGGTGCACCAGCAATGAGCTGCCAATCACAGAGACTTGGCATTCATGATGATTTGCTAAATCATTTAAAGAGACATGCTTTACTAAATGAAAAAATATCAGCGGCAAGGGCCTGTGTTTAAACACGGGGCTGAGTTATTATCCCAGTAGGCCGGAATGAAATGAAGACATCTTCCAATTAAAGCTTGTAGATGAACCCAGACAAACCACCCCCACCCCCAATCTCCTTTTTTTTTTTTTTTTTTTTTTTTTTTTTTTCATAAAGACAGGCAGATTATGATTGGGAAAGAACAGCGACAGAGGCTTTCATTACAAGCTGATTATGGTGATATAATTCCCAGTGCTGTGTGTCTGCGGGCCCAACTTCACATTTGAAGGTTTTTAATATAATTTCCTTAGGGTGAAATGCTGAAGATTTATTAAACTTTATGAAGGGCTTACAGATCCAATTTAAGAGGACATATCATAGGGCAAAACTGACAGATGATAAAATACATTCCAAGTATACATATTATATACACACACTATATATATTTCCCCTCTCTCTCTTTCTCTCTCTCTCTATACATGTATATATATATATATATTACACACACACGTATAGCCACATATATACATATGTATGTACTGAGCTATGAAACAATTTTAAAAACTATTGTTGTTGTTCTTGTGAATGTTAAAATGAAATTAGTCATTCCTTCCAGTCTAATAACATTATTTCTCCATGGAAGATTTGTACATGCCTTTTAGAGAAGGTAAAGATTTAGGCCACAAAGGAAATGGTTGGAGAGGTTACTAATGTTACTTAAAAAAACAAAATCATCCAAAAAACAATGAGGGCATTGATTCATATTTTGGGGGGGGGCAATAAAACATTTGAGTTTCTTTTTTTCCAATAGGCCACCATTAAAGCCATAATGCTGATACAGGTGCAGGTCTGATCCCATGTGTGGGTAATCAATGCTTAGTTAATCATAGCCTGAACCACCCTAGGAAACCTGGTTTTCAGGGTGTGTTAGTTCCTCAGTACTGTGCCCTATAAACAAACAAATGGAAAAAGGAATAGTTGTTCTGAAAGCTGAGGTTGGTACTTTGTGGTTTTTTCCTTGGTCTTTGGGATGTTTAAAAAGCATAGGTGTAGGTTTTTTCTTATTAGTTTTCAACCAGGGTTGTGTGGGGCCAAGCTTATGTTAAGAATTTATGTAAAAGTTTTAGTGGTGAAAAGTGGTACTGGATATCCCTTTGCCCCTGCCAATACAGAAATATTTCCCAGTGTTACATCTTGTCCCTTCTCAAATATAGTCATGATTTGAAGATTTTCTGAAATCTTACCCTGATGTACTTTGATTCTCATCACCCAAGCCAGTTTAGCCTAGGATTTAATATTTCTTTTTCTATTTAATTTGAGATTTTCTCTTGTAACAGTTTCTTAAGTTGGTGCAGGTCATAGGTAGAATTCAGAGTAGCCTATAATAGTGGTCTGCTAGGCTTGGAAACTCCCTGGTACCTTGGAAATTTACTGAGCTTACCTTTAGCAGATAGTTCAATTTTGTGAAAATTTCTTAATCATAAATCAAAGCAATCAGAGGAAAAAAATAAGGACCATGTCATTTATATGTATGTATGTGTATATAAATATGTATCTATCTATCTAGATACATTTAGCAGTAAATATACAACTATATAAATAGCTATAACTACATCTTTAGGACAATAGAAGTGCTAAGCTAGATTTCCATTATTTTATCATCATTTAAGCTAAACATTCTAGATGCAAGTTTCTGAATTAAACAAGTCATAACTTCCTCAGGGATCTGTTCAAAATGGCATTCATAAATAGCCTTAGGATAGGCCATAATGAGACAGAGAAGGCTCAAAGGAGTTAGTTATTTCCTGAGAGTAGTAATCATATGCGTTATTACTTGTAAGGAACCCAATAAATTTGTGAAAATCTCCTTATTCCCCTTCAATAGGAAAATTTTTTTCCCTTTGTTTTAAGTAAATTATATTCTCACCTGGAAATAGGGATTAGCCACCTGTTGTGGGGATTGAAGAATTAATCAAATGACTTTTTCTCATCCATTCATTCAAAACCAACCCATTAAGAGTAATGTGGTAGGTACTAGGGAGATGCAAGAATTAGATTATCTAGTTTACATGTACAACAAAAATAAAATTCATTTACTGTTTTATTTTTAAAGTTTTTCATTTTTAAAACATATGCATAGGGGGCAGCTAGGTGGCACAGTAGATAGAGCACCAACCCTGATGTCAGGAGGACCTGAGTTCAAATATGATCTCAGACACTTAACACTTCCTAGCTGTGTGACCCTGGGCAAGTCACTTAACCCCAATTGCCTCAGCAAAAAAACAAACAAACAAACAAAAAACATATGTACAATTTTCAACATTCACCCTTGCAAAACCTTGTGTTCTAATTTTTTTCTCCCTCCCTTCCCCCAACCCCCCCAAAAGACAAGTAATCCAATATGTTAAACATGTGCAGTTTTTTCTACATATTTCCATAATTATCATGTTGCACAAGAAAAATCAGATCAAAGAGGAAAAAAATGAGAAAAAAAAACAAAGTTCAAGCAAATAACAAAAAAGTGAAAATACTGTTGTGAGCCACTCACTTCCCACAGTCCTCTCTCTGGCTCTCGCCATCAAAAGGCCATTGGTACTAGCTAGAATTACCTTGCCTTTAGAAAGAGCCACGTCCATCAGAATTGATCATCATGTAGTATTGTTGTTGAAAAAATAATTATCTCCTGGTTCTACTTACTTCACTCAGCATCAATTCATATAAGTCTCTCCAGGATCTTTCTGAAATCATCTTGCTGGTCATTTCTTACAGAACAATAATATTCTATAATCTTCATATACCACAATTTATTCAGCCATTCTCCAACTGATGGGCATCCACTCAGTTTCCAGCTTCTTTGCCACTACAAAAAAAGGCTGCCACAAACATTTCTGCCCATATGGCTCCTTTTCCCTTTTTTAATGATCTCTTTGAGATACAGGCCCAGTTGTGATACTTTACAGTAGGCTGTAAGGTGTTTTATCTCTTTCTGGTATAGTATGTGCCACATTTTATCTCCTGGACAGGATTGTCCTTATCCTAGCTTCTTTATTCTTTTATTAGATGAAACTACTTCTCTGCTACTCTTAGGCCTCTGAAATTGTGTTGAACATTTTTTTTGTGTGTGTGTGTTGAACATTTTTACCTGTTCACAACTTTTAGCTTGAGATCTACAGAAGTTCCCAGGCTTTGGTGATCTGAATTGTGAATGAAAAAGTGGTTACCTTAAAGCTTAGGTGCTGCAAAGCTAGTCAGGTTTAATTTCTATGGATTTTTAAGGGTATTTTTTCTTCTTGAACTATAGAAGATTAGGATTTAAAGTAGGCAAGCCCCTGAGAGATCCCTTCTCTTTTAAATTATACTAGAGAGTATACAGGATTTTCCCAGTTAGCTCTTCACACAATGTAACATGCTGTTTTCTCCAGTCAGCTCCCAACATCCATACTTTCTCCAATCAGATAAGTTCCCTGTATCAGTTGTAGAGCTTATCCATCTTTAGATAGCTAGTCTCAATTTCTCTCAGGCTTCAGATCTATCAATTCCATTGATTTCTATGTTCTTTTTTTTGAAGCTTAGAAGCTTTTCTTATATGCTTTTCTTCTTGATTTCTCTGTATCTTTTCAAGCTGTTTTATGTGGCTTCTAAATTTCTCTAATCTCTTCCTCATGTATACCAAACCACTTCCATCTTGGATTGAGAAGCCTCAGATCTACCTGTCAAAAGTGACAAAAATTGTAGTGTGCAATAATATTATAGTTTCAGTTCTTTGATTTGGAATTTCTTAGCAATACGTTTCCAAGTCTTATAAACAATTTTATATAGCATAACTGCTAAAGAACTATACACTGCAGCTATCTTGATAAGTCTTTTAAGAGATGTATATTATAATAAAATAATACTTTTCCTCATTGAAAAACCAAGTCAGAAGTGGAACTTTATATGCATCAAAGTGAAACCAATTTTTAACCTGCATACTAGGGTTAGTTTAAGGAATATCAGCTAGACAGCCCTAAGAACTAAAAGCCAGTTATTTATCATATATTTAAACCTGTGATAATAACATTTTTCAGTATTTGTTTTATCATTAGAAGATTCCTTAAAGCAACACAATGTTATTATTAATATTAGTCAGAATAACTATAATATCCAATATTTCAATTGTGCTTTAAATTTTACAAAGTTCTTTATAAGTATTATTTTATCCTTATAACAATCTGGGAAGTATTATCTTCATTTTACAGATAAGGAAACTAAGGCTGGGAGCAGTCAAGTGACTTGTCTAGATCTATGCAGCTAATGAGTATCTCAGATCAGATTTGAACTCATGTATCCTAGACTTTGGATCCACAACTTTATCCACTGTGTAACCTGGCTGCTCTGTAAATATAAGTAAATTACAACATGTGGCCTACTACTATGGGTGAATAAAATAAAATATATTACAACTAGATTTGTTTGAATAATATTAATATTAATGATATCTAATATCTTTTGATATCTTAAGCTTTTTCATGTGATGTCAAGATGATTTTTGAGAGAATGTATTTACTCTTTTCATATAGTTACTTGAACATATTCATATATGGAGGTATATGGCTCAAATCACAGTTGTCTTTTGTCTGTCGTTTCTAATGGTTGTAGAGAAAAGTTTTTTGTTGACTTATTTCCTCTCTTTGGCTACCATACAGAGCCCTTCCCTATTCTCTTGTCATCTTTCATAGTGGAAGGCTAAGCAGAAATTTCCTTTGCAATATGCTTGAAAAGTTTTGTTGATGTTTTTATTTGTATATCAGTTCTAGATATGTAAAAAAAAAATTAAAAATTAAATGTGTAAAAAACACATTGCTCTCATTTTGATTAGAACTCCAAAAGATTATACTAATGTACAAAATCCCTGAGACTCCTTGCATTTAATCTGTATTATCACTCAGTACTTTAATTGTTTGAAAGCTCCATCATTTGATAAATGTGGATGCTCGCTTCACAAGTAGATAGAGTAAGTCATCCATGTTTTCTCTAATATTCAGTACATGGACTCCCACACATATTGCAGTAGTAAAAGGGATAGGTATAGAGTGAGGAAGACCTAAACTCCAATCCTGTCTTAGACATTAACTGATCCTGTGATCTTACTTTGGGCAATCCCTTAAGTCTCAATTTCCTTAATTGTGAAATAGAGATAATGATAGCACTTGTTTTATGGGAGCTTCTGGGAAAATCAAGAGATGTGTGTACAGTTCTTTGCAAATCTGCAAATATATGCTCCTCCTTCTCCTCTTCCTCTTCTTCTTCCTCTTCCTCCTCCTCTTTTTCTTCCTCTTCCTCCTTCTTTTCCTTCTGCCAAAATTTTCTGGAAAATTCCTAGAGAATTTGACTAACCTCTAATTAGGCTCACAAGAGTGTTACAAGGTTAAGTCGAGAAAGTTACATTTCTGATCTGAGTTCAATGAATTTAAATTGGCTGCTCTGTTTTTGTTTTTTTGTTTTTTGTTTTTTGTTTTACCTTCTGTCCTAATACTTGATACTCAACCTCCTTACAAGAACTCTAAGTCAGTATGAGGAGTTCAGGGTTCTGGGTCTACTGAACCTTTGGTTCTAGTGGCAGTATTTAATCAATGGATTGATACACATTTGTGTTATGCTTATTGTATGCACAATGCTGTATGAGATTCTGGGAAATATGATAAAGATCAAATAAAACATAGTCCCTTCCTATGGATTTCACATAGACAACTGAAACACATTATTAGGGAAAAAACCAGTTTTAGAGCTAAAAGAAGAGCTTAGGAGTCAGCAAATCTAAATATCTCCTTTTAAAGATGAGGAAAGTTAGGATGAAGAATTGTGACATACCAAGGTCATATATTAGCAGAATCAGGATTCAAACTCAGGCCCTTTAACAT
Organism: Sminthopsis crassicaudata; assembly: GCF_048593235.1. NCBI lineage: Eukaryota > Metazoa > Chordata > Mammalia > Dasyuromorphia > Dasyuridae > Sminthopsis > Sminthopsis crassicaudata. Next base: position 409,865,322 of record NC_133617.1, on the reverse strand, counting down.
GTAATCCAGTGTTCTTTTCATTTGATGGGATACTATGCATGCATACAACCTGACCAGATATTTTACATGCTTGTTCCCATCATGTATGTGGCTTATGGAACTCCCTATATTTATTTATATGTTCTACGAATACCTTCTATGACTGCCCATTCTTCTCCACTAGTTAGCCAAGATCTCCACTAGTTACTTTCTTGTATTTATTTTCACCCACATTTAACAAAGCTCCTCTCTTGTCTTTAGACTCAGCCAAAACACTTGTCTGATTCTTGATATGGAATTAGTCCTCAATTGACTATACTGCACTCTTTCCATACACACTATCTTGTTAGTTTGTATTGATTCTCAGTAGAGGATCTATGTACTTGTCCTACAACAAGCACTGTTAAGTCTACAATATATTACATCTGTAATCCAAAGCTTTTAGTTGCTTATGGATAGGCATGTGAAGCAATGGGTCATTTCTTGGTAGTCTCTTGATAGTCTGAGGTCCTGAACAAATTAAGTCCTTTTTGTGTCTGGCTGAAAAAACAATCTAAACAGTGAGGGATTCAAAACAGTAAAAATCATACCTCTAGAGGTATGTATGTTGTGGATTGAAAGATCTAAATACATATAAAAAGTAAGAGGTTTCAAATCCCCAAATAAACCTCCTTTAGCTTGGGAGTAAGTCATTCCCTAGTAGGAAGTTCAGGATTTTAAGGAAGGCTAACTTAAAGCTCTTTTCCTGTTACTGGATTTCCCATAACTAATGCTTTTGAATACTAAACCAGTTGCTTGAAAAGCCCTCTGGCTCATTAAATGAATCCTGTTTTGTTGAATGAGCAAGTATGGTTATTCAGAAATGGAGAGAAATCTTCAGAAGATATGGAGAAAATAGGTAGGCTTCAGATTCAGGAAGGTTGGGATTCATATCACACTCCTGAAACACTGGTTTTGTGCTTTATACAATTATCTAAGTCTCTGAATTACAAATGTGGTGGCTACCTGTATTGGTGGAAAGTTGCCACTCTGGTATTTCCCTCTACAATTAAACAGTTCTTTTGGGGTGGAAAGAGGGTGCATGTGGACTGAGGAGGGATCTAAGTAAAACATAATCAGAAGAACATCTGGACTAAGAAATGAGACCTGGTTTCTGGAGCTTTTACTTTGTCACCTACTGAAGAGCCAAATAAATCCCAAGTTCCTCTCAGTCCCCACTTTATCTGGAAAACAAAGAATCATCCTTGTTTCTCCCATTAAGACTAAATACAGGGAAAATATCATGCACTCTTTGGAAGAAAAGCATTATATAAATCCCACGTATTATTAAAGAAAATGTAAAATAAGAAAGAAATTGGAAAGGACCAAAACATAGAGCACCTCAACCAAAAAAAAAAAAAATGCTATCCAGCATGGAACTCAGTTTCTCCTTAAGGTAAATTATATTGTTCTTCTTTCTTTAACATATTCCACCCACATTTCATCATCACAATTGGGGTGACCCTGCTGTTTGCTTTTTTTATTCTCCCCTTCCAACTTCATTAATACATTGAGACAACCTGAAACAAGTTCCTGAAACAAGTCTCTTGGTGGCCCTCTGCTTGTTACCTTAGACTGATTTAGTTCACAAAGCCAAGCTTAATCCAGACAAGGAATGCTGTTGCCTCTTATGTTTAATGACAATTTGACAGATTAGTCCTCTGGATAGTATAGTATCAAAAGCTTTCTGCAAAGTCCAGGTAAAATATGCCCACGGCTTTGCTACAATCAACTCTTTAAAATACTTACTCAAATAGCTTTGTCAAATGTGTTCAGTATGATCACCTTTGGTGAATTCATGCTGCCTCATTCTTAATTAGGTGAAGCATTTCATGATGTTCCTGCAATGCTGCTTCCTGGATTAGTTCCTCTGGCATCTTCCCCACTGACAAAACAATTCTTGAAGTCAGTGTTTTCCTGGATTGTCTTCATTTTTGCCCTCCAACATAGGAAGCCTGTCCAGCTAGCCTTTATTCTTTCAGTGAACCTCATTTTATAAGCATTCATTAAAGTTCCCCTTTCTGGGTGATTCTGATTTTATATCTTTTTGAAGAGTCTGAGAGCTAAGTATTATAATGAATGCAAGTGATGATTAAAATGGTAATAAAAACAACCAAGAAGGCTAAAGGTCAAAATGAGACACAATTTCTAAAGAATGCTAAGGATAACAAAAAAAAAGGATATTTTTTAAAATTATTTTTTAATTATGGGATAAAACAAGCATTTTATGATGTAGTATAATGAAAGAGATGATTACACATGAAACTGCATAGCTACTATGTATGAATTGCTATCTTTTTAAATATATAATAAAATGATCACGGACATTTTTTTCCTTCCTATCTCCTCACCTCCTGCCCTAGAGATGGCTACCATTAAACATACACACAGACAGACAGACAGACAGATAGAGAGAGATATTGTAGCAAGAAGAATAATGATAGGGCAATTGTTGGAGGAGAATGGGATGATGACAATGATCACCAAAGAGAAAACTTTTGCTTATTCTTTCCTTGCCAGGGAAAATGACTTTCAGATTCACAGTGAAACTAAAAACAATAACCAACATTTATGTAGCACTTTAAGATTTGCATAACACTTTACATGTTATCTCATTTTATGCTTACAACATCCCTGTGGGCTAGATGCTTTTATCCTCATTTTAGATATGAGGAAATTGAGGCAGAAAGCAGTTCATTTAAGTCTTACTAAATGAAATAAAACATTCTCTGCACATTCCACCTAGCTATCTCAAGATGAGAAATGCTTAAAAGAGAATACCAACGGAAAATACTAAGGAAATGGTTAAAAGAGTAGCTTACTAACCTCAATGAGAAATTAAGATTCCCCAGTTCTCATGAACTAATTCCCAATGCACTGAAAGAATTTGAAGATGTGGCTGCTGACTTACTATTAATAATATTTAAATAAGAGCAGCAACAAAAACAAAATAAAACAAAATGTAAAAGATGGAAGAGATACTATAGGGCAAGGAATGGTACTGTTCCAAATTTAGAAAGGGGGAAAAGTTAATTCTTTGAAAATTTAGGGCATGGAACTTGATAAATTATTCCTAATAATTATATTAAAGAGATTATTTGTGAACACTCAGAAGGGAAAGAAGTGATCATTTAATAGTTAATAATAATAACAATAGTTAACATTTATGTAATGCCTATTAATGTGCCTGGCTAAGAGTTTAATGATGATTACATCATTTGGTCCTCACAATAACCAGGGAAGGTAGGAGGTATTTTAGATATGAAGAAATAGGGGCAAATAGAGATTAAGTGAATTGTCCAGAATCATAAAGCTAGTCTTAGATATCTGAGACTGGCTCTCTATCCATTGCACAACCTATCTGCCCACAAAGTATGAACCCCTTTACAAATCATAGAATTCTAATTTGCTAATAATAGAAAAATATGAAACAAAGCAACTTTAAAATTGTTATCTCACATCAAAAAATTGAAAAAAAGTTAGTAAAAGATGAGAATAGTCAGTGTTGGAAAGGTTGCCAAAAGATGGATGAACTAATGCTCTTTATGGATTAATGAATTATCTTCCCTTCTGGAAAACATTTTGAAATTAAGCAAAGAAAGTGACTAAAATGTCCCTTAGAGATCTCATTGCCAGGCATAAGCCCCAAGGAAGATTGGATTCTATTTAGAGTCTCACATCCATCAATATTTTTATTTCTTGTAGTGACAAAGTAGAAGCAAAATAGATGCCCATGGATTTGAAAATGATTTTTTAAGTGTTAGTAAATAGAATAGAATAGTATGAAACCATAATAAAGTATAAATATGAAGACTTTTAAAAATGGAAATACTTGCATGAACTAATGCAGAGGTAAGTGATAGAATTCAGAAAAAATATATTGTGACTGAAATTATATCAAGGTAAAGAATAATAACAGAATAAAGATTAACACTATCATAATAGACAAGTTGGTGCTAGAGAAAAGATAAGAAAATGCTTCATATAATATTACAACATATTTACAGAATCACATTTTTTGGTTGTAAAGAACTAGAAACAAAGTAAATGCCCATGAATAGCTATTTTAAAAAAACCTGTGGTACATGAATATAATAATGTAATATTACTGTGTTTTGAGAAACAATAAATGTGATGAATATTGAGTTGCATGGAAAGAGTTATATGAATTGTGAAAATGAGCAGAACCATAGAAACAATTTATACAATGATTAAAAGAGGTAAATGGAAAGAATAATAACAAAATGTGTGTGTGTGTGTATGTGTGTGTGGAGGGGGACAGGTGTGTGTGTGGGTAAAAGGAACTATATCCAGTGCAAGAACCTGGTGGAAAAGTCAGAGAAGTACCAAGTCAGCAGCTAGATGAGAAATGCGGAGGTGATCTGAACTGAGCTCCTTACTTAAATGAGGCTTTGGAGATCAAGACTCTACTTGCTAATAATGGGACAGAAGGTGATGGAAAGGAGAATATCACTGAGCCTGATGGGATATTGAAAGATGATGAGGTATCCACTATAATAACCTTCCTGAGTCTTGGAATGGAAGCCAGAGAAGACTCAAAAGTGGTGCAACCAGGTGAAAAATGAAGATAAAAAAATCAAAAATGAATGTTGCAAAATTATGAAGAACTTTTAAAAAATTACCTCCCAAAATATCTTTAAAGAAGAAACATGAAAGACACTTCCTCTCACTTCTTGGTAGAGGTGAAGGGCCCATTGACATGGAAAATTGCTTATATTGTTTATTTTAATGTTAATTTATTTTAATATTTTAATTAATATTTTATTTTAATATTAATTTTTCTCATTTTCCCATTATAAATAAATATTTATTATATGGGATAACTTTTTGAGAGGAGAGAGAAATATAAACATCTAAAATATATAAAAAGATGTTAAAATTTATTAAAAATATTTTGCACAAGTGGAGGACTATGAGTATGGAATATTGTATGCACTCAAACACAGCATGTGCTGATTACTTTTTTACATTTGGATAGCACTTTTGGATTTGCAAAGAACTTCACAAATGTTATATCCTTTGATCCTTATAACAATACTAGGAGGCAACTACTATTATTATCCCCATTTTATAGCTGAAGTAATTGATACTTTATTTTTTCCCTAATTACAAATAAAACCAAAAAAAAATTCTTTTTTTTTCCTTCAAATTTTGAGTTTCAAATTATTTCCCTCCCTCCCCCATATTGAGATCTGATATAGGTTATACATGTGCAATCATGTGAAATGCTTTTCTATGTAAGTCACTCTGTGAAAGAAAACATGGATAGGAAACCTCCCCCTCCCCAAGAAAAATAAAGAAAAAGTATCTTTGATCTGTATTCAAGCTCCACCAATTCTTTCTCTGGAGGTGGACAGCACCATTTCTCATAACTACAGAATTATCTTGTATTTTGGACAATAGCTAAGTTATTCATAGAAGATTATCACATATATTGCTGGTCCTGGGTGCAATTCTCATTTCACTTTGCATCGATTCATGTAAGTTTTTTCTGTGTTTTTCTGAGAGCATCCTATTTATCATTTCTTAAAGCATTACCATCACTATCATATACAATTTGTTCAGTCACTCCCCAATTGATCCACATTTCTTCAATTTCCAATTCTTTGCCACCACTAAGAAATTAGAAAAGAGCCCTGAGACATTAAGTAACTTACCTGAATAAATATAGTCAATATGTTTCATTCTACTTCACATCTGTTTCCCTGATTGGAATCAGATACCTTTCCCAAAATAAGCTCATCACTTCTAAACTCACGGCTATGCTGCTGACTCCAGCCTCTGACTCATTTTGTTTCTGATTGGAAGGCTGGAGGACAGAGTACCAAATTCCTCCCAAGTTCTTCTTTTGAAGAAGTCCACTCCACTTTGCATCTAAGTTATTCTGTCCATTTTCAATTGTCCGGTACTTCTGGTTTCTCCCCTCTTGCTTTTCTTCCTTTTGTGTGTATGTGCATTGGCTCCCCCTTAATATTGTAAGCTCCATAAGGGCAGAAACTGTATTTATTTTTATCAATTTATCCTCAGCACTTAACACAGTGTCTGGCGCTTTGCTAAATGTTTATTGGGTTGGATTAAAGGTAGAACTTGAACTTGGGTCTTCCTGATTCTGAGACAAACTTTCTATCCACTTCAGCACTACACCTTAAAAAAGAATGATTGGCTGGGGAGGGGAGAGAGGAAAAAAAAATATATATTCAGAAATTATGGTAATGTAAAAAGAAAATACATACATATTCTATATACATGTAGTATGATTATTAAAAAGAACATATATATATATATGTAATATGATTATTAAAAAGAAAAAGTAATGGGCAAATCATTTCTTTTTGAACAAGGTCTCTAAATGGGTAGATCCTAAAATATCATAAGTATAATATACTTGGTACTTCAAAAGTCTTTTCACTAACAGTACTTTTGTTTGAAATACTGAAAGACCTATCCCAGATGCCAATGCACTGAAAAAGTACAAAATAATTGGAAAACTAGATGTTAAAAATTAGTGAATTAAAGTCAAATTGTTGGGTCATTTCTAGGGGATTGTTACAGGATAATATCATAGGATCAAAGGATTTATGAGTTGGAAGGGGTCTCAGAGATGATATGATCCAAACCTACTTATTTTATAGATGAGGGAAATGAGACCTATAAACCTTATGTAACATATTCAAGGTCACCCAGGGGAAGAACTATAACACAGATCTCTTGAAACATTCCTACTATCACAACCTAAAATGAAGTACTAATAATAATGCACATAAATATTATAACTTAAGATCCATAAAGTGCTTTCCTACAAGTCTGTGCAGGTATCATATCTATCTGGCAGATGAGGAAAAAGAGATTCCCAGAGCTCGCCTACCATTGCTTATCATCACAAAGTGAGAATTTGAACCCTGGCATCATGAATGACATCAGTGTTCCATCTATCATCTATAAACCATCCCCCTCTTTCTTCTTTATTCTCCCAAGAGAAGCTATTATCTTCCATACTGGCCTTTTGTTCTTGCTATGTGGTATAATGGAGGATTTGGATTTTAAAAGACTTGAATTTGAATCCTGTTTCTAATATTTACTTACCACGTGACACTGGGCAAATCAATTTTTCTTGGTCTCAGGTTGCTCATTTGTAAAATAGTAATAAAAAGAGCATCTAATTTTCAAGGTTGTTGTGAGGAGTAAATGAGATAATGTACATATAAATATGTAATACATTACAAATGTATATGTAAATAAATAGGTATCTTAAATATGTATATATATATGTGATATATACAGATATATATATAAATATATACACATATATGTTTGTATAATTATATATTGTTCATGTATGCATATATATAAAATGTTTTGTAATCGTTATATAAACTTTATTTATTATTATCATTATATTTACCTTTTAAAATAATTTATTACTGCCACTTTATATTTAATTCTGTATATTTTCAGTCATTTTCCAATTTTGTTTCTTTCCTATAGACCATGGGAATAGCTTTATTATTTTTGATTAGTTTTTTTTTTGCTTTCCTTTCACTCATATTATTATTCCTGTTATTCAAATACTTAATGGTCAAATGAATCTATGATCACATCAGTACTTTCAGTCCACACATACCTGTTCATCCTGTGTAAACATGTTGTCCCCTAAGTTTATCATTGCATATTTGTCCAACTTTCTTGAGACCAGACTGATATTCCTTGACAGTGAGTGGAGTACATAAGCTGTCCATTGATTATCTCTCATTTTGATCATGTGAACAGTTCATCTTCTTTATCCCTCACATATTTCTCTGATGTCATCTTTCCTTCACATTACATCTCCATCGTAGTTTCATATTTATAGCCTGCTTCTCCATCGCCTTTGGGTAAACCTCAATGTCTGTTCCTTGGAGATTGTGGTGTTCTATGACTTATGACCAGAAAACAATATCATTTTTCCCATTATACCAATGTTATTCACAGGCCTATAAGTGGTATAAGTTTGTTGAACATTGTTCCATATTTCTAGTCTTCCCTCAAAACATTTCTTACATAAGAACTCTGATATTAGATTTCAAGCTACAATAGGATGTTTGTTATATAACTTGGATTGTCAGTCCCTACAGTATAGGAGATATCTTTTCAAAGCCTTGTACAGCACTGAACATGTTTTTGAGGCTCAAACCATACTTTTTATCAGACAGAAAAAATTCAGCTACAAGGAGAGTAGGGTTCTGCAGACAAGTACATTCTTTTAAAAGGAATTTTGAGTAGTTTTAATAACAAACCATTCTGGGTCATAGCTATTGTGTTGAGAGGTATCCATGTCCCTCACTTCTATAGTTTGAGACTTTAAACAGTGTAACTTTAATTCAATCAAGTGCAATCCCTATGATTACTTTGATTTTGGGGACAGATTTTCAAGAGCAACTTCTAATTTTAGGTATGGAAGCTCTTTTTCTCTTTCTATATTCCTCTCATCTGTGTGCTTGAACTTCCCTTTCAAGGAGAGGAAATTAGGCATCAATGTGTGAAAGGAGGAAGTCAGGATGGGGTGGGGAGGCGAGGTAGATTAAGTTTTTGGATAGATTGATATTACTCAGAGCCAATTCTATGAATTCCATTTTAATACCTAGTATTCTAAGGATCAGAATGAAGCTGGAAGTTGTTTGAATTATTTTAAGTTCCAACTATACTTCTGTTTTGTAAGAGGCAGTATGCCATAGTAGAAAGAGAGCCAATCTTAAAGGCAAAAAGTCTTGAGTTCAAATCCAGTCTCAGACACATACTGTGGGGATATGACTTTGAGTTGAACACAAGCTCTTAGTGCTCTAAGCAGGTGTCTAAAACTCAGGTTTGAGAAGAAGAAGCTGTGCTGCACTGGTGAAAAATTTCCTCACCCAATGAAAATACAGACCAAATGTCTATCATCTTTCTGCTCCAAATATAAAAATTGATTCAATTTTTTGCCTTTTTGATTGCATACATTTTATATTCCAGAGTCAGAGGATAGGCAGCTAGTCCTGTGATTTCACTGTTATATAGAAATCCTGGGTAAGAAGATTCTCTCGTCCAATATAGGGGAGCACCTTATTAGCAGTTTTTAGTCTTAGAGTGGCTCAGAGCACTGGGAGATTAAATAACTTGTCCAAAGTCATATAGAGATAGGATATGAACACAGATTTTCCTGATTCTGAGGCTAGACTTTGTTTGCTATATCATGCTATACATTCATATGTTTTAAATATAAAGTCATTGTTAGTTTTCCTTCTCCCACATTATACATGTGCATAAACACACATACTCACAGCCTCACATATGGACTTACTTAATACAAAGATGGATAGATAGGTAGATACCTGAGTATGTGTCTGCACAAAGAGAGAAATACCTATTTAAGATGGTGCTTAATGGATATGGAAAAATCAAATAGGTAGATGGAGAAAAACACACTATTGTCTTAAAACAATCCTATTTATATGATTTCTAATTAAGCTGATTTCTCCATTGATTGGAATGGCTGAACTTCAGTGACCTATTAGAAAGTAAATGCCCTGATTATTCACAGAGATCAGGAAAATGATAGTAAAACAAGTGAATTCAACTTACATTTAAAAATTTATGAAGCACTTACAAAGCTAAATAAACATTGCTGGGGACACAAATAAAGATTGATATGATTCTTATTTTAAATGAGCCTCTATTCTATTGGTGAGGGTTCAGAGGGGAGAAGGAAGGGATAGACAATAGGAAGACAGTGGGATAGTCTTTGGTGATCTTAAAGGAGAACATACATAAGTTTCTCAAAAGATAGGCAAGTATGAATGAGTATTAACTTTCATCCCTCAAAGGAACAGGCACATTGATAGGATGACAGATCCATTTGAGCCTTATGAGATAGTTTGGTTATAGCAAAGACTCATAGAATCCATATTGGAGCTGAAAGGAACCTTAAAAACTATCTAGTCTAGTATCTTCATTTTATATTTGAGGAAATAAGATCAGAGAAGTTGTGACTTTCCCAAGCTCACATAGTAATAAGTGACAGAGCTGAGGTTTGAACTTGCATCTTCTATTTCCAAATTCAGAGCTCTTTCTCACTACAGCCAAGAAAAGTACCTTTTTATCACTAATGTACCACTTCTTTGTAGTAGGACACTTAGGAGTAGTGATGCATTAAAAAAAAAAAGGCTGAATAACAGCAATCAATAAACTCTCAGGACAATATCACTTTTCATGAGCCACCTGAACTAGACTGGCATTTGACTCATCAAGAGTGGCTTGTCTCAATTTCAATTCCAATTTTTCCTTCACTATTATCTTTTGGACAGTAATTCTGTGTGTGGAACATTAGACTTTGCTAGATTAAAAAGTGATACATAAGTGGAAAAGATAAAGAATAAAATATACTTTTTAAAAAAAAATCATCTTACATTTACCATTGTTACTTCAAAGGCTGCCTTCACATGTCCAGATCATTCACCTCAGGCAAGTTTCTCTTATTTTTCTTAGACAAATTCTTCAAATTTGAACAAACAATTTAAAAACTTTCCTTACATGACCTTCTTACTACTTCTCTCTAGAGTTCTTGGCTCTCTGTCTTGGGACTGTTTTTCCCCCCTCACCATCATTTTCCCTTTTACCTCTAGGCCTTATGTTTTCAGTTTTTTCACTGAGCAATATTTCCTCCATCTCTGCTTGCTGCCTGTGCCATCCCATCTTGCTACTGGCGCTGAGGACTCTTGCCATATGCCTGCCTCAGCTCCTCCCACTAGCTTATACACAGCTTCATTTTTATCAGCCAGGCTCTCCAAGCCCCTTCTGGTATGTGAATCTTCCCCACCCATGAAGAACCTTGTGCAATATGTCTCAAGTGCCTCCCGGAACTGGAAACCTTTTCTGCACCAATATTTTGAAGTCACACATTGAGGGTTTCAAATCTGTCACTTATGTGGGCTTTGGTGTGTTACAATTTGTGTTTTGATTTTTTGGTGTTGTGAGTCTCAATTGCCAGGAACTAAAATAGAAATGGGAAATGGGGACTTTTTCTCATAATTCGCCATTCACATTGAATCTCCCTCTCCACTCCCTCATGCAGTGCGAATACCAGCGCTTGCGGTGAACACTAGAAGTAATGTTGGAAATGTACTGAACAGACTCCCTTATATTCTCTTCCAGTTGCTTCAAGCCTGTATGCTCAGTCCTGGCCAAGCTCCTTCTGTCCTAGCATTTGGGAGCTGGTGGATGTTTGTATTTCCACCTTCCAAAGCCCAAAGGAGGATTCCAAAATATTGGGAATGCGGACACTAGCTATGTGGGAATTCCAAATGTGATACAATTTATGTTGTGGTGACTTAAGGTTTCCTACAGTCATAACACTTTGGGCAGTGTGTTTTCCAGGTTCCAGAGGCAAAAGTAAAACTAGGTCAGTCCCAGTTACCATTAAATAAGACCTTTGAAGAGAGTCCCACACAGGATAAAGAAAGGATATCCTTAACTAATAAAATACCGATTCAGGCCAATCTCCTTTTTTTCATATATCTGTTAGAATTAGATAAGACTGACCCCTTCTGGTGGGTTAAGAAGATACTTTCCCAAATAGCTGCCTCTTCCAAGATAATTCTAGTAGGATTCAAGAAATCAGTCTTCAGATTTTTGATCTAATGAGTTTTACTACCTAAAAATAATATTACCCAGAAGTGAAGTAGTAGCAATAATTCAACCAATAAGCATTTATTAAGTGCCTACTATATACAAGGCACTACACTAAGTACTGAGATAAAAGGACAAAAGTGAAATAGTTCCTGTCTTCAAAGAACCTACATTCTAACAGAACAAATATACATCCATAAGTATATATGGAACATAGAAGAGCTGAATACAAGGTAATATTGGAGGGGAAGATACTAGAAAATTAGAGAATCAGCAGATGTTTCAGGTAATGCTAAATTTTTGAGGAAATCATATATTTTGAAAGGTAAGGGTAAAGAGAGATTATTTTCCAGGTGTAGGAAAATGCCAGTGCGAAGGTACAAAGATGGGAGTTGAAGGGTCATATGCAAGGAAAATCAAATAGTACAATATCACTCACCTAAGAGTGAATAGAGGAGAATAATATGTAAAAAAGACTGGTAGAGGTCAGGTTGTGAGAAACTTTAAATGTCAAACAGAATATTTTACATTTGATGTTGGGGAGGAGGGAGATGACCTTGTGAGACCTTTACCAATTAGGAGAGACCAACTGGTAGGCTATTGAAATATTCCAGGTGAGAGGTGATTAGGACCTGAACTGGAATTTTGGTTTTGTGACTGGAGAGAAGAGGTGGTATGAGACAAGTGTGGAAAAATAAATGATATTTGACAACTAATTGGATATGGGAATGTGAAGATAATTGAACTCATGGAAACTGATTAGGTCATCGGTATGTAAAGAAGAAGAGGGACCAAAATAAAACCTTGAGGCTCACCCAGAAAAAGTAAGAGTGAGGTGTCAAGGATGGCAACAGCTAAGCTATTATAAGCCTAGCTCACTGGAAGGATGATGGTGCTCTTGATATTAAAAGGCAAATTTAGAAGGGGATCGGGTTTTTTTGGGGGGGATATAATAAGTTCTGTTTTGAATATATTGAGTTTGAGACCAATCAGTTTGAAATGTCCAGTACAAAATTGGTGATGTAGGATTGGAATTTAGGAGAGATGAAGGCAAATGCATAAATCTAGGAGTTGTCTGCACAGAGATGATAATATAATTCATGGGAGCTAATTAGGTCATAAATTAAGAAATCTAAAGAAAGACTAAGACAGAGTCTGAGGAGACACCCACAGTTAGAAGGAATGACATGAATGATCAACTCATTGTGGTTATTGGGATAGAGAATCAATTAGGAAGGAATCAAAAAGAATGCTTCATGTAGCAAATGAACAATCAAGATTAAATAAGACAAATTTATAGTGGATACTATCAGAATTGGTTGTATATCTTTTAACTCCGTTCAGCTGCACATCACTGAGACTGAAGGAAGCAGATGGTTGGAGTAATCCAGGTTTAGAGTTGGCAAGGTATGAATGGCACTAGGCTGTAGGAGCAAGAGATAAGATATTTGAAGATAGTGTAGAGTTGAACTGGTTTACAAAGGACTGAAATTAAGAAAAAAAGATGAAATTGTAACCTGAGAAAATACTGAGGTATGGGATTGAGAATTTTGGTAAAAACAAAGAATTTAGGAAGGGTAAGGTAGAGGGCAAGGATAACTGACAAAAATTGTGATTAGATAAAGAATTCTTGAATACTTGCAGATGATGCCAGGATAAAGGGTGAATATTCTTGTTAGCTAAAATAGAATGGAAGAGTAAGTCATGCAGACTGAATAGATTAAGGAACAAAGAAATTAGAAAATTTAAAGGGACAATCACCTAATATGAAAGCAAGAACTGAGGTAGAGAGAATCTGGGTGAGTCAGGCATTGAATTCATTGAGAAAAGAATTTCCAGATAAACAAAAAACAAAAACAAAAACAAAAAACTGAAACAAAACCTATGAGGATCCAAATTAATGGTAGATTTTGGAAATAACAAAGGAGACAGTATTCTAAATTTTATCTTGGACCAATGATTTATTGTGTGTATGGGTGTGGGGGAAAAAAGAAGACACAGAATATAGGATCCTCAGTTGGAGGTAAGTGGAAAAGCAAGGTAGCCACAATGGCAGGCAGAATGTGGAAGAAATACAAGAGAAAAAAGTCTAAAATGAAAGGAAATTTGCTAATTATAGAGTATGAATTCTACAAGACACAAAAGAAAAGGTGGACCCATATGGAATGAGACATTGTGGAGTAAGGATTGAGTTGGACTGAGATGAGAAAGTGGGGACCAGGTGTTAGGAAAGGGTTTTTGCTACTTGGAAGTTTTGGTGATAGGGTTGAGGTCCCTTTAAGATTCCTTTCTAATTGCCCAAACCATGGCTGACCTTGAGTCACAAATCCTGATCAAAGGCACCCTTTGAATATCCGGGCCCAGCCCCCACCACTATCAGCTCAGCTTCCCCCAGCCCTCACCTGATCTGAGCTAACTGAAAAGCCCGCCAAGAACTTGGAACTGCCCACAATCTTTTGGGTATAAAAGAGGTGAGCCAGAACTCCCTCTTGGCAGGAGCCCTCCCAGCCAACACATGGTGTCCTTCCGGCCATGTAAGGGTTCCTGCCTGCCCAGCGGCCACCTCTGGCCCTGTCGTCTTTCTAATTGAGCTTTACTTCCAGATTTCTACAATAAACCTTTTATTTATCAATCTAGGTTTTCGGGCCTGTAAATTCATTTACAGGGGACACTGCGCCTCATGGGATTATCTTATCTATGCGCTGAGAAATGGGTTTCCCCCTTTCCTTTCCCTCATTATGGGGATTCCCAGAACAGTGTCTGAAAAAGAAAAGGGCTTGGGAGTTTAATAACCTTTGGGGAATTAGTCCAGGAAGAGTATCACCAATTGGGAAGTGCTCCGATAATTAAGTTGGGTTTGTAGCATATTCAAAGTCATTCAACTAAATTCTTTGTGTTAGATTAATTCTGCCACAGCTTTTCTACATTTACAGAATTAATTGAGAGCTATATTTCGTCTCTATAATTCCTTCCAGGAATTCTATGAATTCCTATTTATGTATGAGGTGTGACTATGAAATATAGTAACCTCTTTTTATTTTAAAGATATATAGTCATTCTCTCTCCAAATCAGTTCATTCTGCATTCTTCTAAGTAGAACTATAGTCAGAATGGGCAACCAGGGCTTTGCTCCAAAATGCCAAAATTCTATGTTTGGATCATACAGCTGCCTTTAGCAGCACAGGAACAATTATGCCTAACATCTAATTAACAAGAACAGTTAAAATAGCAATTTCTATATGATTCTGAGGGGACCATATATTAAACAAATTCTTTGGTGTCGTATGGGTCTTCTGTTTTCCCTCTCCTCCAAAATCCCCTAGCTTAGCAATGTCTGAGGTTATGTCCATGAGGTTAGCACAAAAATTGCTAGTTAGGGTTCTGGAATTGGCTCCAGAGAGTATCAGTCACACACTCAGTGCTGGCAATTCTTTATTCTTTATCCTCAGACTCATGTCTGATACTGGAAACACTCAAAAGTCACTCAAATCTAAGTTTTGAGACGGGCCTTGTAGTTTATGAAGCACAGAAAAAAACAACAATTTTTTTATTATCTTCATGACCATGTTTTCCCAGAAGAAATTACTGACATGCCTTGTTTAGAACCTCAAGATTTTGTGGAATATGATTTGAAAGGCATTTTATTAAGTGGACCACACTAAGGAACTTATTCCCAGGACTCTCTCATATCCTCAAATAGGTAATGTTTGTCCTAGGAAATGTATTAGACAGTATGGAAAACATTTCTCTATACCTTGGGCCTTGGAGGTTAAGCCCTAGAACATTAAACATGAAATCAAAAAGTCTTTATTAACATATTATCTTGTCTGTCCTCTACAATTGTTTCATTGTACAGAATGCTCCCAATAAAATTTACCACTTAGACTGATACAATTTCATCCAGAATTATAGTCTGTCTTCAAGAATAATTTAGTGCATGCCTGGAAAAGAAAGTCATCTTTGGAGGGGTATGTTTGCTTCAGAAACAAAACAAAACAACACAAAAAGCAATGATTGCTTTCTATGAATTCAAATTACATGCTGTCAGATCTTTTCTAAAAGTTGTGGTATGTGTATATGTAGGGACGGAAGAATGTTTTGAAGCCAACTGTTCTTACTATACCTTATTTAATAAATCCTTTTTATTAAAATGGGACAGAGACAGAGAGAATCAGACAGCGAGAGACAGAAACAGAGACACAGAGACACAAAGGGAGGCACTGAAGGAGTGATAAGGACAGAGACAGAGAGAGACAGAGACAGACAGAAACAGAAAGAGAGAGACAGAGGCAGAGACAGACAGACACAGAGACTGAGATAGACAGACACAGAAACAGATGTACAGAGACAGAGACACAAAGACATACACACAGAATTAAATTCCTTTCCTCTCAATGTCTGACCAAGGTACAAGCTAAGTATTTTTTTAATTTGGATTTTTTTGTTTTTGTTTTTACATCATCTTTGTTTCCAAATAGATTCTTCTGCCTTCCCCACCTAACAAGTCATTCGTTCTAACAAAGAATAAAAAAAAAGGCAGAACAGATCATCAAAATCAACCAACCCATTCACTAACTTGTCAACATATGTCATATTTCACACCCAAAGGCACCTCCCCTGTATATATAATGTGGGTAATGAAGGACATTTTCTTAATCTTCTCCTGGATCAAGTCTGTCAGTCATTAAATTTTTTTTCATTCAACTTAGGTTTTCATTTTTTCTTTGTTTCTTTTTCCTTTGTTGCTGTATATACTGTTTTTCTGGTTGAACTTGCTGCAGTCTATATCAATTTAACAAACCAGAGGAATTGGGCCATTATAATTCAAAGCTTCTCTAACCATGGAGATTAGGTTTGGTAGCACAATAGTTTTTGAAGACACTGCACTTAATAGTGGCCCTGTATGACAAATATATTGTTACTCCTTTTATTCTTTGGTGCTTTATAGAGAAGTGACACCACTGGAAATGTTTTTCAGTGACCTCTCAACCAAATAATGATAAAGGTCAGTTAAATGGTGAGAAAAAAAGAAATAACAACTAAACAAAACAAAAACAGCTTCTTTTATAAATCTGCCCTTTTTTGTGTCTAACAATAGGGATGAATGTATTCATTTTGTTAATTTCTTCCCTATCACTAAAAACATATTTATTTAGCTACAAACTGTATAATAGAGCACCAAATGACAGCAGAACAATCACAGTCTGCTTTGGAGGAGATTCCATTCTGATGATTGAGATATGCATAAAGGAAATACACTAAATATACTAAATAGTTAAAAATTATGCCATTCAAAAGAGGCATATTTGGAGGAGGGCGTAAAAGGAATTATCAAACAGAGGCTCAAATACTGTCTTTCTTTGGCATTATTTATTTTTCAAGAAAAACAAAAGATCCTTGATATAATCCTTTCTTGGAGATATTAATGTGAAAATAGCAAATAATTAGAAATAAATGTTCAAATTATGGATTTAAAGATGATAATAAATATGCTTTAGGACAATAGAAACAATGGAAAGCAGGTTAAGGAAAGCTGTCATATTCGAGTTTTCTTTGAGGAGTAACTCTCATACTGGACTAACCTGGGGAAGAGTAAAGATGGTAGAGTGGGCAATAGCAATTTAGCTCCTCTATAACCTCTTCTACAATGACCTAGAAAGCTCATCAAACAGAATTCAGATTGAGAAAGTTTAGGGGAAAAAAGTCACAGTGAATAATTTTCCAACCCAGAGCTGCTTAGGAAGTTAGAGTAGTCAGTAGACACTAACGTGGGGTGGGGGGTGGGGATTGGTCAGAAGTGCAATAAGTACAGAAGTAGCAAACTTTTGAATCATCACTGGATACTGTAATGGGTCCCATCTGGCAGTTCTTTAGCCACTGTATAGTCAGTCTTGGGTCACAGTTTTAGAGTAAAGAGTAGTGATCTTGGTCATAAGTAAACCTCCTGTGTAAGGAGAAAGGAACAAATTCCCAAAACATAATTAGATAGTTCTGAGCCCAAGGACAAAATGGGGACTCAGTTTTAACCTTTAGACACACACATAACCATGTAGTAAAATACAAGAGGGCAAGAAAACAAAACCAAGGGGGAGCCAGTTATTTAATTATTCTGAACTTGAAGAGCTGCCTAGTGGGTTAACAGTGACCGAGTCCAGCAGCAATCTATATAAACTCAATGACAACTCAATAACTATATAAATTCAACCCAACAGACTCAACTTGTGGCAGAAATTTATAGTACACACATCAGGAGGGCAGTGAATGGATCTCTCCTTGAATCATATCAATTTGGAAGTATCATAAAGTTACAAGTCAAAACAAAACAAAACAAAAACAAAACAAAAACAAAACAAAAAAAAAACCCAAAACTTACAAGTCCCTGGATTGATATGTACAAGCAACAGAAATTTAAAAAATATAAGTTCAGACCAGGTACTGCTCCCTCTCCCAGAAATGAGAAGAGTCCAACATGATACAGAGTCAAAAACCAAGAATAACAAGCAAACAACAACAACAACAACAACAACAACAACAACAATCATGAAAAACTATTATGGTCATAGG